>NC_069500.1:1029899473-1029926973 GCF_027579735.1 Bombina bombina
ATTAAGTTTCGCCTGCGTAAAAAATGTATCCATACGAGCAGAACAGTGATTGTGAAAAGAAAGAAACCTAAGAGAACTTTACTCTCTGGGTATATAGTTGGATAGATGAGTGTATATATATTTATATATATATATATATATATATATATATACACCTATATATACAGGTACATGAAAATATATTTACGTGTGTCTAAATATATATGTGAAAAAAACATATATAAATAAAAAAATAAAAATAGGTGTGGTGAAAAAAAAGAAAAATGGAAGGGGTTATTATAGTGAGATGTGCAAAGGCCTGCAATTCTCAAGGCATAGTTTTAATTAATTATAACCAATGTTTGATAGCTTCTGATTTAACTAAACCCTTTACTATGATTATGCTTTAAATTAAAAAGGCTGATCTTTTATCCACAAGTATAAACAAGATAGTATTCATACATATCGCATATAATGAAAACTATGTTCTGGCGGGACTTCCGTTTGGGGTGGAGCATCGGAAGCAGGTTGCTCCTTGACGGCTGCAGGAGTGCACGCCGTGTGAAGATCGTTTACCCCACGCCTTTAGCCCCGTGGTCCAAGAAGATTTGTGGGCTTGTTTTGGGCATTTGATACCTTCCAGTATCTGAGCGCTGAAGTCCTCTAAAGCCGTGTCGGCTTGCGGAAGGTTCCGCACCAGCTTGTGGTACACCTACCTTTATATAAGTACTTTGTGGCTTGCTACTCTTCGGGACAGTGTTGGTCCCAGGACGCTTGGAAGTGCTATGTCGGTTTGTTCAAGGGAGCAATACAACGTTCCCGTATATGGGCTGGATATGACTACTAAGACCGGCCCCTATCAAGTTAATGTGTCGCTTGTAGGTAGGAGTGCAGGGATTGCGGTGGAAGCCGTTCTCACTGCCCCATCCTTGCGACTGATCAATGGTGGAGAAATCAGCTTGTGCCAGTAAATATTGCCACCCTTGCTACAGCCATAAAAACAAAGTCCTTAGTATGTGAAACACGTTAAAAAGTAAGAGTGAGAGATGCTCTGCAGAACCATATCTGTGTTAATATTTCAAGCACTGAAACAGGCTGTACTTGTGGAGCAGCTGTATGAGTTAAAAGCCAGGTTGAGAGCTCGTATTATATTGCCATTTTTTTTATGTGTATGGCTCTATTTGGGTGAAGGAATACCCATTTAAAGAGGTTTCTATATTTGTTAAAGGACGCTATGCTGAAATCTTCCTGCTGTTAAATAAGGCAGGATATCCTGTGGAAATATATCAACCTTTTTAGAGCACAGTGTGGTACGCTCTCTGGAGAACTAGTGGTAATACTATCTCATATGGAAGCTCTGCTGAAAAATACTTGTCTAAGAATGCTTCTATAGTGAGATAGACTGCCTTATTAAAAACCAGAATGGTTAACTGAAAATCATTGGGGTTATTATACCTCAGGGTGGATGGGTGAGAACTATCTAAACATTCTGCTGAGATCTATCTAGCTTTCCTTAACAGAAGACATTGTGGCTGAGATCCATGTGTTCTATTAAAATAGAGCATGTATGCTGGAGTCCTGTGTATGCCTAGTTGTGCCTGACTTTACTATAGATTGTGTTTATGAAGGTTTTTTTGCCTTTATTATATATAAACACTGTGTTGAAATTTTAGAATAATATTGTGTATCACTGATGCTTAGTTTTGAAATTACTAGGGCCTAGATTTGGAGTTTGGCGTTAGCCGTGAAAACCAGCGTTAGAGGCTCCTAACGCTGGTTTTAGGCTACCTCCGGTATTTGGAGTCACTCAAAAAAGGGTCTAACGCTCACTTTTCAGCTGTGACTTTTCCATACCACAGATCCCCTTACGTCAATTGCGTATCCTATCTTTTCAATGGGATCTTTCTAACTCCGGTATTTAGAGTCGTGTCTGAAGTGAGTGTTAGACATCTAACGACAAAACTCCAGCCGCAGGAAAAAAGTCAGTAGTTAAGAGCTTTCTGGGCTAACGCCGGTTTATAAAGCTCTTAACTACTGTACTCTAAAGTACACTAACACCCATAAACTACCTATGTACCCCTAAACCGAGGTCCCCCCACATCGCCGACACTCGATTAAATTTTTTAACCAATAATCTGCCGACCGCCACCTACGTTATACTTATGTACCCCTAATCTGCTGCCCCTAACACCGCCGACCCCTATATTATATTTATTAACCCCTAACCTGACCCCCACAACGTCGCAGCCAGCTACCTACAATAATTAACCCCTAATCTGCCGACCGCAAAGCGCCGCCACCTACGTTATACTTATGTACCCCTAATCTGCTGCCCCTAACACCGCCGACCCCTATATTATATTTATTAACCCCTAATCTACCCCCCTCAACGTCGCCTCCACCTGCCTACACTTATTAACCCCTAATCTGCCGAGCGGACCGCACCGCTATTATTATAAAGTTATTAACCCCTAATCCGCCTCACTAACCCTATAATAAATAGTATTAACCCCTAATCTGCCCTCCCTAACATCACCGACACCTAACTTCAATTATTAACCCCTAATCTGCCGACTGGAGCTCACCGCTATTCTAATAAATGTATTAACCCCTAAAGCTAAGTCTAACCCTAACACTAACACCCCCCTAAATTAAATATAATTTAAATCTAACGAAATTAATTAACTCTTATTAAATAAATTATTCCTATTTAAAGCTAAATACTTACCTGTAAAATAAATCCTAATATAGCTACAATATAAATTATAATTATATTATAGCTATTTTAGGATTAATATTTATTTTACAGGTAACTTTGTATTTATTTTAACCAGGTACAATAGCTATTAAATAGTTAAGAACTATTTAATAGCTAAAATAGTTAAAATAATTACAAAATTACCTGTAAAATAAATCCTAACCTAAGTTACAATTAAACCTAACACTACACTATCAATAAATTAATTAAATAAAATACCTACAATTACCTACAATTAACCTAACACTACACTATCAATAAATTAATTAAATACAATTCCTACAAATAAATACAATTAAATAAACTAGCTAAAGTACAAAAAATAAAAAAGAACTAAGTTACAAAAAATAAAAAAATATTTACAAACATAAGAAAAATATTACAACAATTTTAAACTAATTACACCTACTCTAAGCCCCCTAATAAAATAACAAAGCCCCCCAAAATAAAAAAATGCCCTACCCTATTCTAAATTACTAAAGTTCAAAGCTCTTTTACCTTACCAACCCTGAACAGGGCCCTTTGCGGGGCATGCCCCAAGAAATTCAGCTCTTTTGCCTGTAAAAAAAAACATACAATACCCCCCCCCAACATTACAACCCACCACCCACATACCCCTAATCTAACCTAAACCCCCCTTAAATAAACCTAACACTAAGCCCCTGAAGATCATCCTACCTTGTCTTCACCTCACCGGGTATCACACCGATCCGTCCAGAAGAGCTCCTCCGATGTCCTGATCCAAGCCCAAGCGGGGGGCTGAAGAGGTCCATGATCCGGCTGAAGTCTTCATCCAAGCGGGGCAGAAGAGGTCTTCCATCCGATTGAAGTCTTCATCCAAGCGGCATCCATCCGGAGCGAAGCGGCAGGATCCTGAAGACCTCTGACGCGGAACATCCATCCTGGCAGACGACTGAACGACGAATGACGGTTCCTTTAAATGACGTCATCCAAGATGGCATCCCTCGAATTCCGATTGGCTGATAGGATTCTATCAGCCAATCGGAATTAAGGTAGGAATATTCTGATTGGCTGATGGAATCAGCCAATCAGAATCAAGTTCAATCCGATTGGCTGATCCGATCAGCCAATCAGATTGAGCTCGCATTCTATTGGCTGATCGGAACAGCCAATAGAATGCGAGCTCAATCTGATTGGCTGATTGGATCAGCCAATCGGATTGAACTTGATTCTGATTGGCTGATTCCATCAGCCAATCAGAATATTCCTACCTTAATTCCGATTGGCTGATAGAATCCTATCAGCCAATCGGAATTCGAGGGACGCCATCTTGGATGACGTCATTTAAAGGAACCGTCATTCGTCGTTCAGTCGTCGGCCAGGATGGATGTTCCGCGTCGGAGGTCTTCAGGATGCTGCCGCTTCGCTCCGGATGGATGCCGCTTGGATGAAGACTTCAATCGGATGGAAGACCTCTTCTGCCCCGCTTGGATGAAGACTTCAGCCGGATCATGGACCTCTTCAGCCCCCCGCTTGGGCTTGGATCAGGACATCGGAGGAGCTCTTCTGGACGGATCGGTGTGATACCCGGTGAGGTGAAGACAAGGTAGGATGATCTTCAGGGGCTTAGTGTTAGGTTTATTTAAGGGGGGTTTGGGTTAGATTAGGGGTATGTGGGTGGTGGGTTGTAATGTTGGGGGGGGGTATTGTATGTTTTTTTTTACAGGCAAAAGAGCTGAATTTCTTGGGGCATGCCCCGCAAAGGGCCCTGTTCAGGGCTGGTAAGGTAAAAGAGCTTTGAACTTTAGTAATTTAGAATAGGGTAGGGCATTTTTTTATTTTGGGGGGCTTTGTTATTTTATTAGGGGGCTTAGAGTATATGTAATTAGTTTAAAATTGTTGTAATATTTTTCTTATGTTGGTAAATATTTTTTTATTTTTTGTAACTTAGTTCTTTTTTATTTTTTGTACTTTAGCTAGTTTATTTAATTGTATTTATTTGTAGGAATTGTATTTAATTAATTTATTGATAGTGTTTATTGATAGTGTATGATACAAGTGACAATGTAGAGACCCTGTGGGTTGAAATAAAGAGTGGGGGGAAAAATCCTAAAAAAATATTACTAGGAACATGCTACAAGCCTCCCAACATTAGTGACCCGGAGGAAACTCAACTACTTATCCAAATAGGTAAGGCTGCTAATAACAGTGCTGTAATTATGGGAGATTTTAACTACCCTGATATAAACTGGGCCAATGAAACTAGTAATTCAGCTAAGGGGGATAGATTTTTAAATGTTCTCAGGGATAACTTCTTGTCACAATTAATAGAGGAGCCAACTAGGAGTAAAGCTATATTGGATTTAGTGCTATCAAACAATACAGATATAATATCAAACATAGAAGTTAAAGAACATTTGGGTAACAGTGATCATAGCATGGTCACATTTGAAATCTCTTTTCATATGCAGTGTTTTAAAGGCTTAACTAAGACTTTTAATTTCAAGAAAGCAAAATTCAACGATTTAAGGAAATCATTAAATAATATAAATTGGGACAATGTATTTTCTAATAAAAATACAGAGGATAAATGGATAATATTTAAAAATTTGTTAAATAAATATACATATCAATACATACCATATGGTTATAAAAATAAAAATAAAAAAACTAAGCCGTTATGGCTAAATAAAAATGTGTTAAAAGAAATTAGGAAAAAACGTAGGGCATTTAAATTATTAAAAGAAAATAGTACAGACTCAGCATACAATATTTATAAGGAATGTAACAAAGCATGCAAAAAAGCAATGAAATTAGCCAAAATTGAAAATGAAAAATTAATTGCCAAGGATTCTAAGTCTAACCCTAAAAGGTTTTTTAAGTACATAAATAGCAAAAAATCTAAGAAGGATAATATAGGTACATTAAAATGTGTGGAGGGTAGCATGATAAATAATGACAGGGAGAAGGCTGAGGTACTAAACCAGTTTTTTTTCTTCAGTATACACAAGAGAGGAACCATTGAATGATACTTTGGAACAGAATAGAACATGCCAGTCCATACCACTAACTGGGTTTTGTTTAGAGGATATCAGGAAAAAACTAAAAAATATTAAGGTAAATAAAACTCCAGGCCCAGATGGAATACACCCAAGGGTGTTAAGTGAACTTAGCACTGTTATAGACAAACCTTTACTCTTAATTTTTCAAGACTCATTATCCTCAGGCATGGTACCCCAGGATTGGCGTAAAGCTGATGTGGTGCCACTCTTCAAAAAGGGAAGCAGGGATGATCCAGGAAGCTATAGACCAGTTAGTCTGACATCAATAGTGGGGAAGATATTTGAAGGGATTATAAGGGATTATATTGATGAGCATATTCGTGTAAACAAGATTATGAGTTCTAATCAGCATGGCTTTAGGAGAAATAGATCATGTCAAACTAATCTAATTAGATTCTACGAGGAAGTAAGTAAAAATATAGATAAAGGGGAATCAGTTGATGTGATATACTTAGATTTTGCAAAGGCATTTGATACAGTGCCACATGAGAGATTAATGCACAAAATTAAGGGACTGGGAATAGCTGAAAATGTTAGCTCATGGATAAATAACTGGATAAAAGATAGGGAGCAACGAGTAGCAGTAAATGGATCATACTCAGATTGGACAAAGGTAATCAGTGGCGTCCCCCAGGGATCAGTACTGGGCCCTGTTCTTTTTAATATTTTTATAAATGACTTGGAGCAAGGATTAAATAGCGACATCTCTATTTTTGCAGATGATACTAAGTTAAGTAAGGTCATTAGGTCAGAGCAGGATGAACTCTCTTTGCAAAGGGATTTGCTAAAATTAGAACTATGGGCAAGTGAATGGAAAATGAGATTTAATACGGAAAAATGTAAGGTTCTACATTTTGGAAGTAAAAATAAGCAGGCTATGTATTTTTTAAATGGGACAAGACTTAGCCAAACACAGGAGGAAAGGGATTTGGGAGTAGTAATAGATAACAAGCTAAAGATGAGTGCACAATGCAGGGCAGCGGCTTCAAAGGCTAATAAGATACTAGCATGTATTAAAAGAGGCATTGATTCAAGGGAGGAAAGCATAATTCTGTCATTATATAAAGCCCTGGTAAGACCTCACCTTGAGTTTGGAGTGCAGTTCTGGGGACCGATTGCTAAAAAAGATATTGCAGAACTAGAAAAAGTTCAGAGAAGGGCCACAAAGCTAATAAGGGGATTGGAGAAATTAACCTATGAGGAGAGGCTAGCCAAACTGGGTCTGTTCTCTTTAGAAAAAAGGCGCTTGAGAGGTGACATGATTACTTTATATAAATATATTCAAGGCCCATATACAGAGATGGCAGAAGCTCTTTTTATTCCAAGAAAATTGGTTCTGACAAGAGGTCATAATTTAAGGTTGGAGGAAAGGAGATTTAATCTCCTGCAACGGAAACGTTTTTTCACTGTAAGAGCAATAAAATTGTGGAACTCATTACCAAAGGAGGTAGTGAATGCCAATACCATAGATACATTTAAAAATAGTCTGGATAAATTTCTGTATATAAACAAAATTCATGGATATGATTGCTAGTATTAAATGGGTCACATTTTAATGGGGTTATTTAAGCTTAACTGGAGCTTTTTGTAAGTATTTTAGATTTGTATAGGTTGAACTCGATGGACTTCAGTCTTTTTTCAACCTTATCTACTATGTTACTATGTTAGTGTTAGGTTAATTGTAGGTAATTGTAGGTATTTTATTTAATTAATTTATTGATAGTGTAGTGTTAGGTTTAATTGTAACTTAGGTTAGGATTTATTTTACAGGTAATTTTGTAATTATTTTAACTATTTTAGCTATTAAATAGTTCTTAACTATTTAATAGCTATTGTACCTGGTTAAAATAAATACAAAGCTACCTGTAAAATAAATATTAATCCTAAAATAGCTATAATATAATTATAATTTATATTGTAGCTATATTAGGATTTATTTTACAGGTAAGTATTTAGCTTTAAATAGGAATAATTTATTTAATAAGAGTTAATTAATTTCGTTAGATTTAAATTATATTTAACTTAGGGGGGTGTTAGTGTTAGGGTTAGACTTAGCTTTAGGGGTTAATACATTTATTAGAATAGCGGTGAGCTCCAGTCGGCAGATTAGGGGTTAATAATTGAAGTTAGGTGTCGGCGATGTTAGGGAGGGCAGATTAGGGGTTAATACTATTTATTATAGGGTTAGTGAGGCGGATTAGGGGTTAATAACTTTATAATAATAGCGGTGCGGTCCGGTCGGCAGATTAGGGGTTAATAAGTGTAGGCAGGTGGAGGCGACGTTGTGGGGGGCAGATTAGGGGATAATAAATATAATATAGGGGTCAGCGATGTTAGGGCAGCAGATTAGGGGTACATAGGGATAATGTAAGTAGCGGCGGTTTACGGAGCGGCATATTAGGGGTTAATAATAATATGCAGGGGTCAGCGATAGCGGGGGCGGCAGATTAGGGGTTAATAAGTGTAAGGTTAGGGGTGTTTAGACTCGGGGTACATGTTAGAGTGTTAGGTGCAGACGTAGGAAGTGTTTCCGCATAGCAAACAATGGGGCTGCGTTAGGAGCTGAACGCAGCTTTTTTGCAGGTGTTAGTTTTTTTTTTAGCTCAAACAGCCCCATTGTTTTCTATGGGAGAATCGTGCACGAGCACGTTTTTGAGGCTGGCCGCTTGCATAAGCAACTCTGGTATCGAGAGTTGAAGCTGCGTTAAATATGCTCTACGCTCCTTTTTTGGAGCCTAACGCAGCCTTTATGTGGACTCTCAATACCAGAGTTATTTTTATGGTGCGGCCAGAAGAAAGCCGGCGTTAGATTTTCGGGTCGTTACCGACAAAACTCCAAATCTAGCCGTAGGTTAATTGGGCTTAAATTGAACATAGTTTTCATTATATGCGATATGTATGAATAATATCTTGTTTATACTTGTGGGTTAGAGTCTCATTCTAAGGGTTTAGCAATATTGAAAGTTTTAAGGGTTTCAGATTATCTTCTTTTACTTCTAACTATTTCTCATAAAACCATGCTGATTTGAACTCATAATCTTGTTTACACTAATGTGCTCACAGTCTAGTCAAAATTAAACTTTCATAATTCAGATAGTGCATGACATTTTAAACAACTTTCCAATTTACTTTTATCAAAAAATCTGCTTTGTTCCCTTGGTGGTATTTTTGAAAAGCTAAACCTAGCTAGGCTCCAACTGATTTCTAAAACCGTTGAAAAACTCCTCTCAACTCAGAGCATTTTGAAAGTTTTTCACAGTTAGACAGTACTAGTTCATGTGTGTCATAAAGAGAACATTGTGCTCACTCCTGTGGAGTTATTTAGGGGTCTGCACTGAAGCTAAACTGCATGTCTGTCTAAACCACTGAGGTAAGGAGTTTTATGTACATTAATATTATCCAGTTTTTTCCTGATATCTTTTATACATAACCCAGTTAATGATATGGGCTGGCATGTTCTAGTTTGTTCCAAAGTATCATCCATTGGTTCCTCTCTTGTGTATGCTGAAGAAAAACACTGGTTTAGTACCTCAGACTTCTCCCTGTCACTGTTAACCATGCCACCCTCCACACATATTAATGTACTTATATTGTCCTTTTTTGCTATTTATGTACTTAAAGAACCTTTAAGAGTTAGACTTAGAATCCTTTGCAATTAATTTTTCATTTTCAATTTTGGCTAACTTGATTGTTTTTTTGCATGCTTTGTTATATTTTGTATAAATATTGTATGTTGAGTAAATACTATGTTCTTTGAATAATTTAAATGCCCTACGTTTTTTTCTAATTTCTCTTAACAACATTCTTTATTATGAAGCTTCATGTCTATTGTATATATCCTAGGATGCTGTAGCATCTCTGACCCTTTTTTTTTGGTTTTGGTCCCACATGGAGCACTTGCTGGTCAGGGATCTGTATGTGGGAGGGAAGTGGTTAAACCCACATGAATTTATAGGTAATTACGACATTCCTCTGAAGCTTCATTTTGAGACTCTATAGCCTACTGAGACATTAGGGATTTTTGATTGGTGCTCCGAGAGAGTTAACCCCCTGGGAAAGTAGCTGGTGTAGAGGACGTAGATCAGGGGGCCTGCTATCATTTAACTATTATAATATTTCTGATGCTCAGTCTCATGCCTCCTCTATTCCAAAGATAGTATGGGAGAGGGACCTTGGCCTGGCAGTGGACACCAAAGTATGGAATAGGGAATTGTCATTTGCTAGAAAGACACTACATTGTGCTACACTATGGGAGTTACATTATAAAGTACTAAAACAAACCAATTAAGGGGGTGTCCAAGTGCTAATATTGAAATAAATATTGAAATAAATATTTAAACAGATATAACAGATCTTATCTCAATGAGAAATACAAACAATAAATCTGTTACTAAACAGTTATGCAATAATAGTCCCAAAATAATCTGTGCTCTGCACTATTCAAAGGGCCTCGATGGATATCAAAGGGTGGCTGCTCCCCTCTTCACAGACTAATCCGAAACAAACTATGAAGTGAAATACAAAACAGTGGTGCATCTTATGTGCAAATCAACCAAAATTGAGCATGAAATGATGCAATCAAAATCCAAAAATGGGTACTCACATTTGGCAATAGCCCACCAATGTGCTGGTAGTGACGTGCTGATATCTCAGGGTATATCAGCTCACCCTCTCTCCAGGTGCTGCTCAGCCAGTTGAATGGGAAAAACAAAGGTGCTAAAACTGTGCTTATGTTTAAAAATTTGTTTATTTAAAAACAACACATTAAAAACAAAAGCAGTGAGTTAAAATAGGAGTGTCCAAGTTTTACCCCCTATTTGCAATGCGTTTCTCGGCAATCAGCACGTCACTACTAGCAAATTGGTGTGCTATTGCTAAATGTGAGTACCCATTGTTGGATTTTGGTTGCATCATTTCATGCTCACTTTTGGTTTATCTGCACATGAGACACCCCTTTGTTTTGTGTTTCACTACATTATAAAGTGTGTGTACAACTGGGCAGGTGGGTACACATTTGGTGGGAATGTCCTAAGCTCAGATCATTCTGGAGAGAATGCTTCAGATTACTAGGGGACATGAACTTTAACATACCACACACACCAGCGGTAGACTTATTGCACCTGGGCCTTCCCAAATTAACTATGGCAAGAAAGATGTTTCTCACATATTTTTTGACAGTGGCAAAACTGGTAGCCAGAGAGTGGAAGATATTAGAACAACCCACTATACAAATGGTAATCAATTATATTAAATACATTAAAAATATGGAGACATATGTGTTTAGAATTAAGGACAAAGTGTCCCTATATTTCAAAATCTGGGCACAGTGGACAGAACTATACACGTACTAACTACCTTCATGGGCCAATAACTACACATTTAAAAAATAATCCTCTCTACTTTCCCACCTCTTCATATTCCAATCAACTCTAACAAGTGACTATCTAACATATATCAAAGTAAATAACTCACAGTGACTGTTCGCAAACATCTAAGCCACACCCAAATTAATAGTTGATGGCAAAACACCCATAACTCCACATCTCAGATGAGCCTTAAAGAAGTCAGGTTTCAGTTCTTCATGCTTACTAAAGAAATATCACTATAATAGGCGAAATAATTCAGGTTTGAGTTTTTTTGTTATTGGTATTAATATATAAATAATAAAATTCCATTAGGGTAATGTAGCTTTGGTCAGTATGCGGATATAGAGGTTATGAGAACACAACTTAATATTAAAAAAAACTATTTGATTAAAAAAAATAAAAAAAATAAACACAACTTAAATACTTTTAGAAATACTGTTGCACTCATATAAACACTTTGGGATTAGCACAGGTGGTCTAACACGTGTCAGGTTAGCGCACAACTGATAACTGTTAATTGTTTGTTTTTAAAGTGAACTCCATAGAAGTCTATGGGGGAGAAGAAGGTAGTGCGGTTTGCAGTATCCAAAGTCCTAATGTTAGCAAGTTAACTTTTTACTTTAAACTTTTTACTTTGAGCACAGTGTGGGCGAAAAAAATATTTAGCTTACCACTTGTAATCTGGCCCATAGTGTTTAAGTCCTTTTGAGTATCATAATTGTAATTATGGCTTTATTATATTTTTTTATTTTATCACTAAAATCACAGTTTGTAGGATAAATTATGAATAGACATCTAATTACTTTTTAACTGTGGCTTTTATAAGATGCTTGTTGTAACAAGGTGTTCATGTCCTGGAATTTACATTTCATAAAAGGCCTTTTCACAGCTCTGAGAGGCGCTATCAGAAGGAGATTTGCTTCAAATATCCTAAAAGTAACAAAATCCCTTTTTGTGTTTATAGGTACCTTGTCAGCAGCCTTAGGAATGAAAATGCTAAGCTTTCATGTGTGAGTTACACATATTTGGAGGCAACATCGCACTACTTTAACAGACAAGTATATCGCTTTCAGTACTTTTCATGCCAAAGGATTTAGCAAATCTTTGCCCTCAAGAATTTTAAACTTCAATTATTTTAAATTTAGCAAAAGTTTAAAAATCTTGTTTACAGGATGCAGGCATGTAACATTATCAGCTATACAATACAAAGAAACCACTGATTCATTATTTGATTAAAGTTGTTATAATAAAAAAAATCCAGTTAAGTTTCTATTAGAAATCTGTGTGAATTGTTAAGTTCATATGGGAACAAGTGAAGAGCATATAGACTTAAAGGCACAGTTTACTCAAAAACGTTCTCCCCTTTAATTTTCTCCCAATGATCCACTTTACCTGCTGGAGTGTATTAAATTGTTTACAAGTATTTCCATTACCCTTATATTGGCATTTGAAATTGTTTATTTAGCCTGTGGTATCCCCACCCATACTGATGTTTTTTGGCCTCAAGGCCAAGCTGTGTTAACACAGCCAGTAGAAGAAATTACACTCCCTGTGGGTTATAGAAGAGATAAGGTAATAAAATGTTAACTTTCCATGTTCTCTCCAAGTATTGGTGATTGGTTTATGGACAGATATAAGAAAAAGAAGCATGTATATGTACACAATGTGATAAAGTAATGAGATCGGATTATACCTACAAGCTCAACCCATTTTATTAGGTTGTGGCTTCAAAACACAAAATCATCTAATTCATATACACAAATAAGCCTTAAAAAAGCAAATCTCAAAACATTTTATAACCTGCAGCTGGTAAAAAAAAATAATTGGAAACACATTAAGGGAAAATCAATTTTATAGTATACTGTCCCTTTAAAGGAAGTAGATAAGGCCTTGGAGAAGTAATAATTTCCTTAATGGACCTGATGCCCTGGAAATGTTAATGCACACAATATTATTAATTAAGTCATTCAATCACTTTCTGTTTATATTGGTTTCTTCTTTCCCTCTCTCCATCTCTCTCTCCCTCTCTCTCTCTCTGCCCTTCAGCCAATCAAATGAATCCTTCAATAATGCAAACTGATCTAAAGATAAAATAGCTATATTTAAAGTGCTGAACAGGAAAATAATGTTTCTAAAGTTGTTAGTAATGTAATCAGTCGTGTCACTTGTGATCTCATGGGCATTAATACAAAGGTCAAATACTACCTTCCAGCTTAGGCACTTTTGACATTTGACCCAGGATACAGAAAATAAAAAGACACCTAACACTATTTGACCTACTTGAACATAAAAACCCTCATTTAAGAGAGGAGATTCACTCTTATTATATAATTTCGCACAATCAATATAAAAAAAAGTTATTTCGTTTAGTAGCTAACAGGTTTACAGTTCTATTTGCCAAACAGAAGTCTCTTTCTTTTATTTCACAGATCTACTGCTCATATGTTTGATGTAAAAGGTAAAGTTTTCAATCTGTCTCTCTTTTAAAAAATAAAGCCACATAGTCATATGGCTGCTCATGAACTTGTTCACTAGGTATTAAAAGGTTAATTTAAAAATGACAAGTAGTTAACCAATTTGACCCTACATTTAGAGTAATCCATAGTGTGTGTGTTCTGAAACTTTCCACTTTCATTAATAAATACACATATATGAGATTTTTAAAGAGGCAAGTCTATTGTAAGTTCTGCTACACTTGATATCAGATTGTGTTATATACAGTAATTATAAGATCTGAAGAGCTAGGAACTGTGCCTCTAGCCACTTAGAAATCCTTAAACACATAGGGGCCAAATTATCAATGTCTGGGGAACATGATACACTGTAGCGTATCATGTCCACCAGATATCGCTGAATGCCGACAGCATACACTTTTGGTCATTTAGCATTGCACAAGCAGTTCTAGTTTCTACAGTTGCAGACATATGCTTTCTTTCCTTGTATCCATACCCCATTTTCTACATATCATAGTTGCCTTCTGAATATGTTATGTTTACTATAAGTCTTTGTTCCCTATCTTTCAACCAATTTATCCAAACACTAATATTGGGATCAATCACAATCTATTGGCGATTTGCTCCAAAAATGTTTTTTTGCTTTCCACCCAAAATGGTCGTCATGTTTTCGAGTGATCACAATGCAAAATGGATGTGATAAAAGCCTGCAGCCGTGAATGCATTTTCAACAGAAAAGGTTCCTTAAAAGCCATTTCTTGTGTAGAGTACCTGTTATTGGGATAGAAACTTTGAGGTAACCTGAAACTGACAGATACAGTAGCCCATTCACACCTCTTAAGATTACAATAAAGTGCTTTTGCATTAACCCCTTTGTTCCCTGTGGAAGGGAAATACTTATTTACATCTTTGAGATTAACCTATCCATTTCTATTTTCAACATCCTGCTAAACCATTTGAATGCCATTTGTATGTTGGCATGATGGGCATACTGAGCATGATTGCTCAATTGCTATATAGTCGCTTTTAACTTTTTTTACTGTTTGTAAATGCACTGTTTCCGATTTGGCATGATCTTAAAACAAGATGGAGACTATGGGTATTTATTAGAAGTACTTATAGCTTCTTATACTGAATTTTCCAGTACTAAAACAGTAAAGCCTCTAACTGCTCCCTCATAACATGCTATCTGAATAGGAGACACATGTGCTTGAGACTACATTACTGAACTCCTAAAGAGGATCGTGCATTCATGAACCTGAGTTCAATAATATAGGCAAAAGCAATGGAAATACACTGTCGTGAGGGTGTTTGGACTTAGTGTGCATGAAGGTGCATCCCCTATAAAAACCTGGTCATGAAGGCTCATTTGAACATATTCTATGCAGTTAGCAAAGTCTGGGCAGATGAGGTTCATGACAGCGACCTCATCCACCCACCAGTTGATAAATGGAGCCTCATGTATGCTTATAAACCTCTAAATTGTCTCCTGTGGCCAAGATTATAGACTGTTTCCAACTAGTCATGGAATAGTTGCAAAGATGTCCAAAATGCCATTCTTGGGCTTTGTCAGATATCTTAAGGTGTCAAATTTGAAAACTCAAAACGGGTCTTGAAAAGATGTTAAAAAGTATCTTTAAAATGGATTGTAATCATAAAGAACATTTTGGACCCATAATAAAAATAGGGCTTTTAACAAGGATCTGAAAACATGATCATGGGTTGATTGAATGAAAAAGTGGCCTTTTCAACCAGAAAAAGAGCCGAAAAACATAAGCCAATAGAGTGGGATTGACCCAATAATCAGCAATTTTGGTCCCTTCATTTTATATGTTAATCTCTCATGCGGCACTCTGTTAAAGGCTGTTGCAAAATAATATAACTAATTCACCTTTATCTATGTTTGTATTTACTTCATCATAGAAACTAATTATATTAGTTTGACATGATCTACCGCTCATAAAATCATGATGATTATTACTTGTGATGTCATTTTCATGTATGTACTCTTGAATAAAACCCCTTATAATCCCATCTAATAGCTTTCTTTCACTAGTGAAATGGAGGAATGTTACTTAGAACCCTTTGATGTATCTCAACACCTTGATATTTTCTATTTGTTTCCTGATATCATCTAACAATATACAGTGTGATGTTTTATATTTTTTTCCTAATATAATCTAGTCAACCTATGTTTAAATATAGATATATATTTTTTCCTGATAAAATCTAGAGTCAACTTATGTTTAAATATGTACAGTATATATATCAAGCAAAGAGATAGCACTTGGATTTACAAGCAACAAAATATTTGAATGCAGTGACACATGTGGCTCTGCCCCAGTATTATGAAGTACTGATGGTATGACATGAATTAATTTATTGATCAGGTACAATGAGTCTCTAATTTGTATATATATTGCCAGTTACATCAATTTATTGTAAGTGAGAGTACGACTTTTGGGGACTTATATCTATATGCAAAGTGCAGTCCCTTTCCCCCCCCAAGACCCTTCAACGTGCACCCAAAATGAATTTCCTATCTTAATTCTCTGATCTGGGAATATTTTCCAATAAAGGATGGTTGGGAACTTTGCTAAGGTGACAGACTTGCACAATGCATGATGGTTGGGAGCTCTTCTGAGGAAAAATAAGTTTGCATGGTTTTAATATTGGTGTAAGTCTTTGCCAATCACAGTAATAATTGATTACTGAGAAATGTGAATCCTGTAACTAATTAACTAATTTCTTGTTACAGCCATCTCATTGTGTTTCTTTTTGACTGCCATTTGATTTAATTCCAACAATGACAAAAACATTTTTTTTTAATTGATGGTTCTTCTGCCACATTTGCAGTTTGTATTTAGTTCCTATTTGTAGAATTATTTTTCCAGCATTAAGCTTATATACAAATATAAACTAACAGTCTAAGAATGTTAGCTGCATGAGTTGAACCTGTGCCATGTTTAGACAACTGGATAAGAAAATACAATATTAACATATAAACAGACAGTAAACAAACTCTAGATTGCATGGTAAACCACAACGGAGTTTGCATTCAGCTAACGCAAATAAAGGGACTGGAAGAAGAAAGTATTATATGCTTTATTGTTTTGTTGTGTTTTGGAAAGAAAATGTTTCAGTTCATTGTTTCAGTGCCAAATATCATCTTACTTTATATATATTTATATATTCTTTTTGTGGTCCCTTCCACGACATTTATGACATAAAAACTCTCTTATAAAGCACATTTACAGCAACTGATCAGACAACAAAATAACATACACATGTGACAGTAGAAAATTGTATACATTTAAGTAGTATACAGTAAAATGTATACTGCACTAGTAGTAACTAACTGCCCATGGAATGTTTAGCTTAGTATATACAGTTAAAATAAGGGTTCATTAGTAATAACTAGTGTCTTATATATTTTTAACTAAAAAATATGATTATGAGGGGCGGAGTTACCCAGCAACCAAGATGGCCGCATAATCTGAGAGCTCTGGGTATGCAGTTTTCAAAATAGCCCTATTGAGTATACAAACCCTGAACACTAATGTTGTACCTAACGGGTATGAGCATAGGAAGATGACTGAGACATGCTGAGTACAATCTGGTGACTGTTTGTACAGTACTAAACTGATAAACGGTAGCGGAGCTATCTGCCACATATTGAGGCGCCATCTTGGGGGACTGTGTGCTACTGACCGGCATGGAGACCCAAATGTTGTACACGGATATTAGAGATCTGCTGGTAGAACATGGGAGGAGGCTGTGTGAGAGACTCGATGCCTTTATAGTCACAATGCAAGGGGCGCGAGCACACTATAATACAGACGAGGAGGAGTATAGAGGACTACGGGAGGCACAGTGTACTGCATAGCCTGCGGATCCCAGACGTGCCCTACATTGCCAGTATTGGTTGGGGCGACCCTCATGATGGACCTTTACTTTCCCTCTGCCGCCGCAAGTGACTTCCACAGGTGGGAAGAAATAAAGTTGGGCCACTCACACATGGAGACGGGCGCGGTGGAGTACTGCAGCGCCCACACGCTATCAAGCACACTTCTCCCTGTCATTACATCTGTGGGCTTTTCACGGCCATTCGGCGGAGAACGCTGCCAGAGTCCTCAGATGTACCGGACTTTATACCTGTACTCCCCTTGCGATCTCTGGACTGTTTGGCCTCGCTTGGAGGCAGATGGCTTTGCCTGCATGCAAACAGGCTAATCGGACGCTACAGGCAGGACTTATGGGCATTTGAACAGTTATTGAGACTGTGAGAGACTATAACGCTACGCTTCTCTTGTTTGGAGGTGCCTTACCTACTATGGTTTAACACCCACTGTATTCATGAAGACATATCATCGGATTTCCAGTTGAGGACTGCCCCATGCTCTCATATATCAATTGGCGCATCGCGCTGTTTTTTTATAGACCATACTCCTGCTCATCACATATTTCTATGCTCCTGAATGTTATCATTTTTTCTTTGTCCCTGAGTGCACAAATATAAATACTCATATTTGGGCGGGCTCATAATATGGCCGTTCAGTAAGCATATGTGCTTGATTTATCCTTAGGCACAGTATATGGTATATTTTTCCTGTTTCTTCTATACTTCTTGTGTGACTGCTCTGAGATGTGCGTTTTGGATGTAGTCAGTTTTATATGCTGAGAATAGCTTCAAAACTTGCTATGAGCTAAGTGGTCTTGAAAGGGGTCTTTGGCTGATTAAAACTACAGCTTCTAGTTATGCTGTAGCCCTATTACTGGGTGACTAGTGTTAGGTCTAATTACTAAAAAGCGCCATTCAAATGTACATACTGTCTTCTTAATGCTTATCTATGGCGGAAGAGATTAGTAAATGCTAAGCGAATCGCAGAGATTTGGTACCACTAATTGCTCCTTATTCCGTGAGATTGCACAGTAATCTTTTTTTACACTTAATCTGCTGCCACATAGTTTATAAAAAGTGTTTGGCTAGATCTCCCCATGAAGAGTTATATTAGTTTCTAATATTGGTGCATTAGCTGGGTCAATGTTTGGACTACTGTATACTCTAATATATATTAAGTAGACCATACGAACAATGTGTTAAGGAATTAACTGGGGATGTGAATTTAACTTTTTAAGTGATATGCCCGTACGTAGACTTTATTACTTTTAGCTAGCATTTCAGCCAACTATTATGCATAAATAGCCACGTGCTAGATTGAATGTACATAGAGTCAATAGTAAATGCCTTATTGATGCTCCCGGCTGCACACGAAATTAAATGAGAATGTTCTCCGGTCATTATTGTAGTCCCCTCCAGGAACTATATATTCGCTAGTCATATAAGAGAGCGCATTTATGGTATGAGAATCTTAATTGTACAATCTCTCTAAAGAAGGGAAAATCATTATCAGGCCTGGATCCGCCCCCCCCCCACACATTTCACATTTGTGCGGCGTGGGATACATAATTTGTCCCCCATACTCCCTTTTGGCAGAGTGAAGTAGTCTCTGCTCTGTCCGTTGAGCCTTGGTCTTAGCTTGTATTTAAAGTAGTGTGAAGAGGGCTCACTGGATCTTATTACTGATAGTTCCAGTATGAATACTCTTACGTGTCTTAACATCTGAAGCTAGCCTATCCCTGCAATTTTCAATTTTTAACATAACTTTTACCCTAGATATCTATACACTACAGTTTGTGAATTGTGACTGGGATGGTCAAGATTTAAGTGGATTCACATGCGACAAATGCAGGTGTTCTCATTGTGAAAACTATTTATTTGTGTTACTCTGTGCCTGTCACAGTAATAGTAAAATGAACAACTCTATTGTCATTTATTTTAAAGCTTGGACCAACTCACGAAACCCATATAGGATCAACTTGTATCATTATATTACTTATAGTTCACACATGTCATTATGTTATTTAGTGTTTTGTTTAATTTTTAAGTTTAGTTGGGGTCAATTTGAGTCTGCAGCTATTCCTGACTTTTATATGATGTTATTGTATGAATAATGTGTCTTCAACTATATTTTAGAATTCAGATCCCTTGAATGGATCTCTGTTCCATTGAAGACGCTACGCAGATTTATCAATAAAATGAGGTAAAATGTTGTAGGGTAATATTTGGAACCGACTAGGCGAGATGTAATTGCCTATTTAATAGTGATATTTGACTATGTAATCAATGTCTCTTGCATTGCTGTACTTGTGTTGCTGCCCTTCAACTTGTAATTGTTCTGTGTATGTTTTCATCGCCTCAATAAAAAATATTTTTAAAAAAAAAATAAAAAAAATATGATTGTAATCTAATTTTATTTTGAGTTGTTATCATTAATATAACTGTGAGACTGAATATAATGTAATGTAGCCCTGGACACACCATTTGTGACCAGCCCTTCATGTAAAAAAAGTTTGGGCATTCCTAATCTACACGGTAGAAAATATATATTTTTTTATGTAACTGCATTAAAGGGACACTGAACCCAATTTTTTTCTTTTGTGATTCAGATAGTGCATGCAATTTTAAGCAACTTTCTAATGTACTCCTATTATCAATTTTTCTTTGTTCTCTTGCTATCTTTATTTGAAATTTTTGATTTTGGGGTTCAGCACTCTGGACAGCACTTTTTTTATTGGTGGATGAATTTATCCACCAATCAGCAAGGACAACCCAGGTTGTTCACCAAAAATGGGCCGGCATCAAAACTTACATTCTTGCATTTCAAATAAAGATACCAAGATAATGAAGAAAAATTGATAATAGGAGTAAATTAGAAAGTCGCTTAAAATTTCATGCTCTATCTGAATCATGAAAGAAAAAATTTGGGTTCAGTGTCCCTTTAAGTGTTTATTACTAAATTACTGTTAAACTAAACTTGTGAAAATATATAAAAAATTAAAAAATACCGGTGTTCACTTATAAACTTCCCCCCAAAATAACAAAAATAAAAATTAACAATATATATAGTTTTAACAACAGGATACTGCAAGATATATCAAGCATTTGATATAGCATTTATAGCAGCCAAATCCTGCTGTAAGAAACTCTAGAAATAGTAGGGGTGTAAAATACATAAAAAAGACAAAAGCACTAAAAATAATATCGTCAAAAGATCATGGTTACTTTTTGCGTGGTACTGTATTCCAGTATTTGCAGTTTAGCTTCAGCTTGTCTGTAAGGCAAACATTTCTTTATCATCATATCCAGTCTTTTGTAATTTGTAATTACAATGTATAAAGACATAAACAACAAATAGCAAAGCTACAATTCTTTTCCTATTTTGTTGACTAGGTTGGGTTCTTTTTAGCCTCCTACAGCTTACCATTATAAATAGACAACCTAGTTATGCCCCCAACTGAATGACTCAAACACTCTGATCCCAACTACCCTGACCCTTTTCTTGGCTTGCCACTACACTAGCAACCCCTAAGCTATAGTATGGTGAAAGTTAAAGTGTCAGCTGTTTAAGCATATTGGACACAAAGTTCTCTTATTATTCCTATACTTTTTATTAGAGTTAAAATAAAAGTCAAGTTTTAATTCAGTGCTTCCTGGCTGCTCCATTTTGCCACTACTTTGACCAAATATCGTTTTGAGAGCCAAAAGCCTCCAAATTCCAAGTACCTATTTGGATTTACCTTTATTATAGGGGGTGGACATTTTATTATCAGTGAGAGCTTTTACTATGCACATACATTGAAGTATATCTAGATATGCTCCAGGGACCAGCATTTTTAACATGTTGTCTGTAAAGAGAGTTAAAGGACCAGTAAACACAGCAGATTTGCATAATCAACAAATGCAAGATAACAAGACAATACAATAGCATTTACTCTGAATTTCATATGAGTAGTAGATTTTATTCTAACAAGTTTCAAAGTTATGTATATTTCCACTCCCCCTGTACCATGTGATAGCAATCAGCCAATCACAAATGCATATACGTATAGTCTGAGTTCTTGCACATGCTCAGTAGGAGCAGGTGACTCAAAAAAAGTGTAAATATAAAAGACTGTGCACATTTTTTTTAATGGAAGTAAATTGGAAAGTTGTTTAAAATTACATGCTGTATCTTAATCATGAAAATTTATTAAAACCTGAGTGTCCCTATAATAATGCCCTGCATCACATCAGCAATTATATAAAGTGCTTCCATCTCTCTTAAAAGACACTCTATTTAAAATACTGATGCATGAATCATATCTAGAATAGCACTGCAGTTTTTGCTTTCCACTGTAATCTAGGCCTGAACTATTACTGTCCCACTATAATATATAATATAGTTACAAGGCATGTTACTTGCTTTTAAATCTGACAGTGACATACAATCATTTCTCAGGCAGATCATAGCTCTAACTGACCCAGCAGATCATTGCAATAAATGTAGGGTTCATTACTTGCCAGTTTAATTTCAGGAATCCACTCAACAAGCTATATGGGCAATGTGTGAATGGTCTTCTGTATTGTTGGTGGTAATGGGCAGGTAATAGGCAGGTAATAGGCAGGTAATGGGCAGGTAATAGGCAGGTAATAGGTAGGTAATAGGCAGGTAATGGGCAGGTAATAGGCAGGTAATAGGTAGAGAGTGCTATTTAGAGATTGAGTGTGGTGCATCAATAAATGTAATGTATTTACAAGTGAGCAGGCTCAAATGTACATCTCTTGATCAATCTGCTAAACCCTGTTTGGCTTATGAATTTAGTCAATTCTGTTTGTATTATATACTATATATCAGCTTCTGAGCTTTTTTGTTTCTTTTCTGAGATGGTTTAATTTTTTTAAAAGAGCTGCCATTTGGATAAGTAAAATTGCACAAATGTATAAATAATATCACAAGAAAATGTAGTTTAAAATATCATAATCTATAAGAAATATGTGAATTCCAGTCTATTCAAGATACCTTGCCAAAGGCTAAAGTAAAACATGACAGATAATTCATTTAATATTGATAATGATAAAGTGTTTCAAGTAAGTTTGTTTCACTTAGAGCAAAAGTCAAAATTAAACTTTCATAATTCGGATAGAGCATACAATTTTAAACATCTTTCCAATTTACTTCTATTATCAAATTTGCATTGCTCTCTTTGTATCCTTTGTTGAGGAGTATACCTAGTTAGGCTCAGGAGCAGCATTGCACTACTGGGAGCTAGCTGGCGATTGGTGGCTCACCTTATGTGTTCAGCTAGCTCCCATAAGTGCATGGTAGCTTCTAAACCTACTCTTTAGCAGATACTATGAGAACAATTCATTTTTGGCTTTACTGTAACTCTAAGCATTAAAATCAATGGAAAATGTTTGCCTTTAACAATTTCACATCATTTTCACAATTTTATAATTGATACTTTTTAATTTAACAAACAATTAATTATCTTAAATGAAGTTGATCATATTTAATATGAGTACAAGGTTCATCATTTAGTACTATTATTTCAACTTCTGATGGATTTGAATGAGGTTTATAGATTTCTAGGTTTAAAGGGGCATAAAACAGGTTGAGATCTGTGCATATCCTAAAAGGGCTAATTATTTAAAAATAGTTTGCATAAAAAAATTGTTTAAAAATTGCTGGCAAGTATCTTAAAATAATTTTCAAAAATAAGCAAAATTAATTACATAGCTAAGCTGCCTGGAGCAGCCAACTCCACCCCCCCTTATCAGTGCTTAGACACAGGCATTGTATTTCAACTGAGTTCACAACTTCTAGGCATGCTCCAGCAGATAACCCCTATGCATTTATGCATTCTACCAAAACAACAATAGATATAGCTACAGCCAAAGAAGAAAATGTGTGGGGGGAGTTAGAGCTTTACAATTCAGAAACTAAACAAAAAGGGTTAATGACGAGGCACTGCAGTATAAATTTGCAGGTAAAGTAATTAAAGTACATATTATATTATTTTGTCTCTATCCCAACTTGTTTTATGTCCCTAGTATTTAACTGTTCCCCTTGTTCTTATAATTAAAACATGCTCTTGTTTTCTTACCATAGCTGTTGCACACAAATATCCTGCAGATTATTTGCTAACTGCAACTATTACTTATTTAATCAACAATGTCTTGGTCAAATGACTATATTCCTATTCATATTCTGTAATACTCATAGGTTTAGTTTTCAGGTCCAGAATTTTGTTTTGAGCTATAAAGAGTTGTAAAAAAGACAGTTTACTTTATTGTCTTGCATCATGTTTATTGGCTACACAAGAGAGAAGAAAATCTAGTTGGTTTTAAAACTTTCAATTAAGTTCCATATGTTATAGAAAAGATTGACAAAACAACATACAACAAAAACAGCAACAACAATTATTTAACGCTACATATATAACTGGTAGAAGACAAATTACTCACATGACCTTTTAAAAGAATCTGATTTATTTATTTCTTATTGATCTCCTAAAAGCTGTATGATGGCCCAAAAATATTGTCGGAAAACTCTGTTCCATCAACCACAGCAGGAGGTCCTGCCATGGGTTTAGATCTTCAGGGAGTTTCATTTTGTTATAAAAACATAAATATAGTTTTGATATAAAAAATGGATCTGTATAATGTATTGCTGGGCTTGAGGTGAGTGCTATCATAGCTCAAGCATTGAAAAGCTCTGTGACTGATGTGCTAAAGTAATAGAAAGTTATAGCCTCCTGTGTTGGTTCTAGTTCTTGGTTCTCTGTCAACTTCACTTAGTTTGCCAGACAATGCATAATTGACTTACAAATAAATAATCAGAAATGGATAGATCAGATTTCCTGGAGAAAAAATATATAGCAACTGGTTTTATACCAGCCAGGTGGTGCATTTAAAAAGAGATATTTAAGAAATTCTAAATTAGAGACGCAATTGTTCAAGATTTCAATGGTTTGCAAACATCTCAAGTCAAGATATGATTTGTATTTTGTCAGATAATATATTCTATATTGTATTCCCCTAAAAATATAACTAAATAAATATGGTGATATTAATAGTTCTGAAATTAGTGAAATTACTGTAATTTCTTAAAATATAATCTGTTTTTACAGATTTTGTAAATATATATTTATGCTGAATACGCTCTCTGTATTCAGCATTGCACCAGCAGCTCACAAGAGCTGCTGGTGCAACGCCGCCCCCTGCAGACTCGCGGCCAATCGGCCGCCAGCAGGGGGTTGCCAATTAACCCGATCGTACTCGATCGGTTTGAATTGTGGCTCTGAGCAGGCGGACAGGGTTAGGGAGCAGCGGTCATTAGACTGCTGTTTCATAACTGCTGTTTCTGGCGAGTCTGAAGACACGGGACCGCAAGCTCCATACGGAGCTTGATAAATGGGCCTCTGTGTATTTACTGTAAATATTTCACATTCCAATGTTCTGAGGATATGTTCTATGTATTTCTAAATAGATATTCCTATATATATCTGTATACATCTATACCTATATATAAAATCATGTATATAGGTATAAATATATATTTGTGCAAAAAAAATCATATATCTATCTATCTATCTATCTATATATATATAAATGTGTATTTATGAATAGATATAATATATTCTACTATGTGAAGAACATTGGAATGTAAAATATTCATATTTTCATGTCGGGTTAGTGCACTTGAAAATATGTGATCAATTAGGATTTTTTCTCTACTTTTTTTCTCTATTGACTTCCATGGGGGAATAAGTTATTGTGCGCATGATATTCTAAGTTGGCATGCGAACGGAAAACATTTTCATTTCAACTCATAATATGAGTGCAACCCAACGCGTGCAAAAAAAGCGATCCAGTTGTAATGTAGCCCTAAGCATTAATTTAGTGATTGAGCAAACAAGCAAGTATGCCTATCATGTCTATATACAAATGGCATTCAGATTGTTTAGTAGTGATCAGGATAGATTCGGATTACACACATGTAAATAAGTATTTTCCTTAAATAATAAATATTTTATATGCACTGTACAAAGTTAATACAAAAGAACTTTACTGTTACCTTAAAATGGGGAGGGGAAATAGCCATTGTATATGTCAGTTTTGGGTACATAGGAAATGAAAACACAATTTTGGGAACATTTCTGCTGAAAACAAGTTCTCAGCTTATCATTTTTAGTGGCTGGATCAATTTTTGGTTTGTGATCACTTGAAAAAACTCTGACATATTTGTCTGAATATGAAATATTATTGGGAACAGATAGCCGATAGATTGTGATCAACCCATTTGTTAATTAATAAGTAATCTATCACTCCAAATATGTTATTGAAAGGGAGAAGCATTAGAGAAATGTTATAAATTCTCTTATTATGCACCCGGTATTCATTATTCTCTACAACTTCTGGTACTATCTAAAATGTAGTACATTTTGGGGTAAGATTAACCACTGATCTTGGCTGATAAATACAATTGTCAAGTTACAGATCAATCAAATTCTCTTTCTTTGTTCCAAGGGAATTGGAGTAATTTAGGTAAATTCATATATACAATTATATTGTTAGTAAATAAGAGAGGCCACTGTCCTTCAATCATTTGTGTTGAAAATCAATTAAGAACAGAGCAATGGGAAGTGGTAGGAGATTTAGACAAAATAATTGCTAACTTTATGAGAAAATGGGAAAATAAACCTGAACTTCCCACTCTTAGACAAGTACAAAAATTGAGTCCCAATATATTTTTTTATATTTATTTGTATTTTCAAAAATATTACATGTTCAAATAAGAATAAGGATTCCAAATACAAATTGATGGTAGTACCAACAAGAAATAAATAACAATATAAAAACAGACAAAACTGAACATGTGTATTCAGAAATTCAGTACATCATTTTAATAATCATTGGCATATACTCAAGTGGTAAAACAGATATTCGGGATTGCAAAATAGGCATAATTAGAGGAAATACCTAAATAGCGAAATCAGAGACAAGAGAAAAAAATGGACCGGTACAAAGTAAAAATAGACGTTCAATTGCATTTCTGATTTCAAGTTAAAAAAAGGAAGGAAAAATAAATTATTTGTATTGTTCATTTCAAAAAGAAGAAAAACATTCTGAACCAAAACTACTATTGTGACTAGATTGCTAAGTAAAAAGAGGATAGAGAAAAAAAGGGATTTTTTATTACTTTTTTTTTTTATCTTGGGAGGATTCAATCACTTATAAATTATGTACTATCTATCTATGTATCTATGTATCTATTTATCTATCTATCTATCTATCTATCTATCTATCTATCTATAGATTATCTATTTCTTTTCTTATGTGCTATATATAGTTTTTCCAACACACTATATTTGGGAGATATAAAGGATAAAAAAAAGTCTAAAATAAAGTCCGCAGTCAGAGACAGTAATTATTAGTAGTGCACATGGTAAGTCACATTTCCTTACAGACACAGTGTTGATGTAACACATAAGTGGGTATAAATATTACAGCCACTTCCTTAGTGAAAGTACTTTAGTAGTGAGGCTCACACTCGCAAGAGCTACCTGAGCTTGCTCCTATGCAACCATAGTTTGCACCTGTACCTGTGCCATAATAATAATCCCCAGACTTAGCAGCATTCTTCCTTCTTCTTCCAGGCTCTTCAGTTACAAGTGCATGTGATGACTCACATACTCTTAAAGGCACAGTACCTTGGGTTCACTTAACACATTGGGTACAAATACAATGGGAAAGTACCTAAGCAGCAAGGATTACACTTGCAAGAGTTACTTTAACCTGTACCTATGCATCTTAAGACAGCACCTGTACCTCTGCTTCCCGAGCTTATACCTGTGCATCCTGAGCCTGCACTTACATCTGTGCATGTAACCATACATTTACCTTTGCTTCCTAAGCTTGTGCAACCGGAGCCTGCACCTGTGCTTGTGTAACCTGAGCTTGCACCTGTACCTATACCTGTGCATCCTGAGCCTGCACTTACATCTGTGCATGTAACCATACATGTACCTTTGCTTC
>NC_069500.1:1030231973-1030381973 GCF_027579735.1 Bombina bombina
GGTTTCCAATTTTGGCTGGAATATCCCTTTAATGAGGAGCAAGTCCTGCCAATGCCAAAGTGAACATCAAATCACAGCAGAGGCTGCGTGATTGTGATCCAGTGCTTAGTTATGTAACTAAATAAAAAGAAGCACCCAGCAGGAGCACAATCCTGTGCACATCTTTCTCACAGGTCATACAGCTTATGACAGGCTGCATATAACAATGCAGTATAACATTAAAAGTCCAATATCCTTTTAAGTTAGAGCAATCTTTAGATGCAAAATAGTGCATACATTTAACCCTAGATATTACTAGAAAAATGTAAATGTATGCAGCATAAATGACAGCAATGAGCTTGAGCTAACATGGTTTCCAACGTACATGTATTTTTATATTTTAAGTCAGGGGACTGGGATGTCCATTTAAGGACCTTGATTTTGTGGTCAGTAAAACATTTCTGTGTTGATTTTTATGTATATTTTGGATCATTGTCCTGCTGGAAGATCCAACCACAGCCCATTTTAATCTTTCTGCAGAGGCAGTCAGGTGTTCATTTAATATCTGTTTGATGCCATGTATCCTAACAAAATGTTCAGGTCCTCTGGCAGAAAAACATCCCCAAAACTTTAAAGAACCACCACTATATTTAACAAAGGACATGAGGTACTTTCCCATATGGCTATCTCTCTATGTGCACCAACCCCACCTCTGGTGTTTATTGCCAAAAAGCTCTATTTTAGTTTAATCTACATCTTTCTGCTAAAAACAACAGCAACTATTCTATACTTATCTTACTTGACCACTCTGCTGCCTTTGGCACAGTTGACCATTCCCTCCTCCCACTGACCCTCAGCTCTCTTGGGCTCTGCGACACTGCCCTCTCCTGGATCTACTCCTATTTCTCTAATCCGTCCATTTCTGTCTCATTTGCTGGTGACTCCTCCTTTCCATTGCCTCTGTCTGTTGGAGCACCTCAAAGTTCTGTTCTGGGTCCTCTACTCTTATCTATTTATAGTTCTTCAGTAGGTAAACCTATCAATAGCTATGACTTCAATTATTACCTCTATTCTGAGAACACTCAGATCTACCTATGCACCCCAGCATTCCCTCCTTCTGTCCTTTCTCACATCAGCGACTGCTTATCTGACATTTCTTCCTGGATGGCCTCTCACTACCTAAAAATCAACATGTGCAAAACTGAGCTCCTTCTAATTCCCCGCTCTAATTCTACTCCAGTTTCTAACTTTTCTATCACTGTTGACGGCACCACTATCTTCCCATCATGCCAAGCCTGCTGCCTTAGAGTTACACTTGACTCCAATCTGTCCTTCATACCCCAAATCTAATTTCTCTCTTTATCCTGCTGCAACCACCTACGTGTACTCCATGGTAATTTCCCGCCTTGATTACTGTAATAACCTACTAACTGGTCTTCCTCTCTCCCACCTCTCCCCCTTCAATCCATCTTAAATGCCTCTGCAAGGCTAATCCACCTCTCCCGATGCTCTGCATCTGCTGCACCTCTCTGCATGTCCTTTCACTGGCTTCCCATTCACAGCAGAATTAAATTCAAAATGATCACCCTGACCTACAAAGCCCTTACCAACACTGCCCCCCCCCACCTGTCCTCACTCATCAACAAATATACTGCAGCCTGCCACTAAAATATCCAACAATAACCTGCTCCTTGCATCTTCTACCATCACCTCCTCCCATGCTAGACTGCAGGACTTCTCTCAGACTGCACCAACCCTCTGGAAGGCACTTCCTCAAGCTGTCAGACTTTCCCCTAACCTCTCCTCTTTTAAAAGCTCCATAAAGACCTTTTTGTTCAGGGAAGCTTATTACCCAAATCAGTAACAAATAAATACCATTTGCCAAATAGTTGCCCTAATCTAACTCCACACTAACATCATTCTCCCCTTTCCAGTCCCCACCTCCTGTTTCTCACCCTCCTACCCATGTAGATTGTGCCCTCAATTCCTACTGTATTTCTTTGTCAAATTTTGTCTGGTGTCTTATATTGTATCACTGTTGTCCTTTTATCTTTGTACCCATGGAAAGTGCTGCAGAATCTGCTGGCACTTTATAAATAAAGAATAATAATAATAATCATAAAATCTGACATTAGAACCCGAACACATTTAAAGTTTTAGTAGTGTCTGGCAAACTGCAGTTGCTTGAGTTATTTTTTGGATGAGAGTAGAGGCTTTTTTCTTGAAACCCATCCAAACCACTTATGGTGATGTAGGTGTTTTCAGATTGTAGTTTTTGGAGACTTTTTGACCCAAAGATGCAACTAACTTCTGCAATTCTCTATCAGTGATCCTTGGAGATATTTTGGCCACTCGAACCATCCTTTTCATAGTGTGTTGAAACAATATAGACACACGTCCTCTTCCAGGTTGATCCATAAAATTTCCAGTTGACTGGAAATTCTTAATTATTATTATTTTTTTATAGCCACTTTCCATTTTGTGAAGCTCAACAACCTTTTGCCGCACATCACAGCTATAGTACTAGGTCTTACCCATGGTGATGAATGACTAAGGGAATTTGGTCTATGTGTTACCTCATATTTATAACCCTGTGAAACAGGAAGTCATCGTTGAACAATTTCTTGTTTCTAGTCACCCAGGTGTACTAAAAAATGTAAAATATCAATCGAATATACTTCAAATATATTTTTATTTTATATGAATTCATAGGGGTGTCAATAATTCGGCCACACATATATTTAACAAATATTTTTTTTTTTTTTTAATAAACTTGTGTTGTGTTTGCAATTGTTTGATATACATGAGAACAGAGTATTTTTGTGTATTTAAGGTTAAACAATAAAGACATTTTTTCACAGCCTTCTTTGCTCATATTTGCCGTCCATTCCTGTATTTTGTATTTACATAGGGGAGGTTACAAAAGCCTGTGTCACCCTAGGAGGTTCCCAGTTGGTTTGTTTGGAAGTATGCATTGTGTGGGTGCTGGTTTAGGGTCCCAGGAAGGGGGAGACCTTGTCGTGGTCCTGGGCTTGATCCTTTGGCGCCAAATGTAACTGACTTCCCCCAGTTTTGCTTTTAAACATTGCTGTGAATCTGCTAGTGAGTGCTGGGTTTTTTGTGTTTTGTGTTAATGTTTGTAATGCTCCCCTGCGGACCTGACACCCAGGTTGCTCTGGGGTTAACTGCCTGGGTTGCTGGGAACTTTGCAGCTGTCTGCCAGTGTTCAGGGCTGTGGAGTTAACAGTGGCTTAGGATGTGTACCCAGTCCAGTCTGTGAGTGCGGTCCATTCCTGTGTTTTATATATATATATATATATATATATATATATATATATATATATATATATATATATATATATATATAAATAATACAAATTATATTATCCTGTAAGTGAAGAACATTGGAATGCTTAATTAGTACAGTAAACTTAAAGTAAAACACATAAATACATATGAACACACATATATATTTTTTGTGGGGGTACTCACCGATACTGAGTACCCCCACCTCTACCAACTTATAATAGGTAATATTTATAATCATCCCCCCTCCTATGAAATAGTTTTCATAGGAGGGGGCTGCAAAATATATCAAACATTGTAAATAATGTTGTCCCTTTGCTTCTCTCAAAGTTAGTGAGCAGAATTTATCAATAAATAATCAATGAGCACTTTTTTTAGTACCAGCACCTTTTCTTTAACAAAAGAAGCACTGGATAGACATATTTAGACATTTCTATGTATGCAAATATATGTTACAGCCCTTTGAGGACCTCTTTTGTCTAACACCTTATACCATATACAGTATCTTTGAGCCCTTATAACATTTTTATTTATTTTTTTATCAGTTTTTATATGAGTGTAACCGTACTTTTAAGCATATTTATTTTGTGTTTAATGCTATTTTTTTTCTTCCCCTACCCTTTATGCAAGCTTTCAAGTGCCGCTAACCCAACAAGCGTATATCGTGATTGTGCTCGAGCAAATGCGTTTAATTAAGCTTTTAATACTCACATTTATCTCCAATGCATGCAAAAAGCAGAAAAAAATATCTCTTGCAAGCCAACAATACTTGTTATCTAGCCCTATATTAGATTGATATTATTTACATGCCAACAATGAAAAAATATTTACAGAGAAAAACTTTTAGAAAGAAAACCCTTTCTTTAATGGACTACATTTATTTTTAGTAAATCATTTTTCTCCTCAAATAAAACTGATATAGTATTTTACAGTATTATTCACACATACAGTATAACACTCCATATACACATGTACAATATACCCACAACCTCACTGCACATATAGGTTTATTATTCATGTACTAGTTTCACTATTGTATTAACAAAAAAACCTTCAGTTTCGGTGCACACATATAAAGTCTATTGTTATTCAATGCTGTCTAAAGGGATCGTTTGCCTTACACCTTCCCTGTAGATGGCAATGTTACTTTTAAAGGGACACTGAACCCAGAAAAAAAGTGATCTGCAATTGCCATTTCAATATATTTTACATTGGTTTGTAATTTGGATTGTGTTTCTTACTTTTACCGTTTTTGAAAAATCAGATTCTGAAAATACATTGAATTCCAAACCCACCGCTGGCAATAACTTTGCATCCTCCACTCGTGAGCGATAACCCAGGTTATCAAAATGGTGGATTCTTGCCACTATGCGCATGCGTGATATTCACTACCCGTCATACTATACGTCACTCAAACCTTCAGACCCGCTTTATCTAGATCAGACAGAGCTGATGACCACTCTGAAAATAGCAGAAAATAAAGGAGTGCTGCGCTGTGAGAATCTCTCTAACAATAACGAGCACAAAATCTATATTTATTTAAACATGGCAATAATTAGTGAATGAATATGCGCATGCACGGGTCGACGAATAAAAATGCGCATGCGCATTTGGACAACATCAGCAGTTAATGAGATGCACAAATTCTAAATACTTTGGAAAGTGAGTTGGATCGTGCACGGCTCATATTTGAGGGTTGGCTGATATGACGTCATCGTAGAAAATAAAAATTAATTTTTCTAATGTTCAGAAACTTTGTTTGACTGTAAAAATAGGTATGTGATGATATATTAACGTCTAGTATATGAAATTGATGGTAAATTGGTGCAAAAAAAAGAAGTTTTGGAATCCTTTAACACCCAGCGAGTGGCAGAATCATCACCTCCCACAGTGAAGTATAGTAAAAACACTTCTTTGTGAGACTGACCTCTAACAGTGATTTAATCTCTTTAGAACATTTCACCTGCAATTGTGAGTGCGATGCGGATTCCTTTTTAACATAGCGCTATTGTGACGATGATTTGAACATCAGGCCCCAAAATGAAATAGAAGATATTTTGAGATCTCTATATAGCACTAAAGAGCAAAAAAATAATTAAATGACAATACATTTAAAAAATAACAGAAGACCATTATCTTGTGTTTGTTACAACATATTGATTTTACTTTTCTCAGTATATTAATAAATTAAAAGTTTTGATGGCAAAATGCCTAGAAAGAGTAAATTAAACATTTTACAAGAAAAGACTGACCTTCTTTTTTCTTTTCTTTTTTGTAGATGTGTGCAATGTTTAATCATTTTAAGGCATGTTTTTGGCTGTCAACACAATATTTTTATTTTTATTTCAAATAATCTGACTATATTTCTCTGTCTGGCTGTGAAATGTAAACAGGTTTTGAATGTCTCAGAAGGGCTCTTCAATTCCATGTTTTGTTAATGTTCAATGTAAAGTATGGGTTTCCTTGAATTATAATGTGCAAATGTAATTGCTACATTCTGCTTTTAATAATAAATAATGAACAAAAACAGAACTTGGAAGCATATGGACGTTTTACACTTTACATATCATAACATGCACATTCAACTCTGGGCTGCATATAGTTTAAAGAATAATGATCTGAACATTGTCTCCTAACTACGGAGCCCCAGAGGTGTCACACAAGATTTTTCACATTTTGCTAAATCGTGCTCACAATTTAGCTAAATCGTGAGCACATTTTGCTAAATCGTGAGCACATTTTGCTAAATCGTGTGCACATTTTGCTAAATCTGATTTAGCTATATTGTGCGCACGATTAAGCTATGTCGTACACATGATTAAGCTATATCGTATGCACGATTTAGTTAAATCGTGCTCACTATTTAGCTAAATCGTGAGCATGATTTATAATTAATTATAATTATGCTATTCCACCTTAAGCTTAAATCCCACCACTTACAGATCAGGCTCACCAGCTAATATTACTTTCCGTTTCAGTCAGTGTTAGGATCAATACAGACAGACTGGTAAGTGTGGACCTCAACTTCAGTCACATGGACTTCTAAAAGCCCAATGTTAGCATTGTGTTATGTGACAAACATTACATTTAGCATTGCAATTCTCACAAAGTATATTTATCCTTTCACAATACAATGCAATTATATTCAAATTATTGGTAGTGAAATAGGTGTAAATTATATTATATTTAAAGTATATATTGAACAGAGATTAATTAATTATTCAGGTTAAAAACTGTTTTTTCAAAACAAAATAGTTGTGCTCCCTGTAAAAAATTACGAATTGTACAATTTCAAATACATATGTTTCTGTCATTTCTCTATAAAATATTGTCACATTCTTCTGTCTTTTTTTAAGCAGACAATTAGTTTTTTTATTAATACTATGGAAGCATCTAATTTGATTCCACTACCTAAAGAAAAAAATGGCAGTGAGAACTGTATACATTTTCATAATGATCTGTGCACAATAAAATCATGGAAGCCTGTGTTATTGTACACACAATGCTGTACATTGCAAAGCTTACCCAAAAGATCGGGATTGGATTCCAAAGCAGTACAGCTGCAAAATGTGTTGTTTACATCGAGATATCTGTCTGAGTACAATTTAAAGTTTAAAGGGACAGTCTACTTCAAATGTTTTATTGTGTAAAAAGATAGATAGCGCCTTTACTACCCATTCCCCAGCTTTGCACAACCAACATTGCTATAATAATATAATTTAGAAGAACTAAAATCAATAGCATTTTATACATTTTTAACAACAAGACAAAAGCTAGTTAATGTGTACCATGTAGGTCGGGACCCATTACTGGGTCACAAACCCATGTGTACTGGGTCGGGACTTGTGTGTGTGTTGTAGGAGTGTGTGTGGTGTATTGTATGAAATTGTGTGTGTGCTGTGCGTGTGTTGTGTATGAGATGAGAGTGTGTGTTGTATGAGTCTGTGTGTTTGTCAGAGTTTTTTCCCTGTTGTGTTTGCCACGTGCTGCTGGCAGCCATTTTACTCACATCTCTTCCTGACTATGGTGCATTGTGGGGGATGCTGCTCATTTCCTGCACTTCCTTTAATGACCAGACTGGTGTGCATCATCCGTGTGAGACAGGATGCAGTCTCAGAATTGTGATGTCATCATTTATTATTTAAAGGGCCTCTGTTCAGTATGCTTTGCCTTTGCGTTGTCTCAGACCTGTTTTTGAGAGTTCCTGTGTATTACCTGGCTGTCTGATGTCCTTCCTAGTTCCTGATCCCTGGCTTGTTCCTGACTCTGCTGTTTTCCTTGTTCCTGATTCTGGCTCGTCTGACTATTCACTTTGGCTCCTGACTTGGCACGTCTGACTACCAGCTCTGGTTTTGACTCCTGGCTTGTTATTTGACTTGTGGACTTTTTATTATTTTTTGTTATTAATAAAGGTGTGATCATTTTTGTACTTCTCGTCTCAGTCTGATTCCTGGCACCCTGACATTACGCAAAGGCCATAAATCCTGATGGTGCTAATAATCCACCTTTACCTGCCATCATTTCCAGGATGGATGTACAGGATCACCGCTTGGATCAATTTGCACTAGCCCTGCAAACCCTGCTTACTCACACTGCACATTTTGACCAAAGTGTCCTGCAAGTTATGGCTGCTCCTGTTTCCGCTGCTGCACCTACCAGGAGTATGTCCAGTTCTGCACCTCTACCTCAGCGATATGGAGGCGATCCTATTCAGTGCAGAGGGTTTTTGAACCAGGTGGGCATTTACTTTGAGATGTTACCTCATGTGTTTCCCTCTGACAGAGCTAAGGTGGGATTTCTCATCTCGTTACTCTCTGACACAGCTCTTGCCTGGGCTAATCCCTTGTGGGAGACTAATAAACCTGTGATTTCAAATGACCCTGAATTTGTGGCCTTCTTTTGAAGGGTATTTGATGTTCTGGCTCGCTCTTCCTCTGCTGCTAAACGACTCATGTCCATTCAGCAAGGTACAAGATCTGTTGCTCAGTATGCTATTGAGTTCCATATGCTTGCCAAAGAGGTAGGTTGGAACAATGAAGCCCTTGTTGCCGCCTTTTTTCATGGGCTCTCTGATTCGATTAAAGATGAAGTTGCTGCCAGAGATTTACCAGAGTATCCATGCCTCCTGGTCCCGAGTCATCAGGTACTGCTGAGCCGATGCAGTTGGGATTCAAACGTCTCTCTACGGCGGAGAGGGCCTTTAAGTGGAGGGAGGGGCTCTGCTTCTATTGTGGGTTACAGGGCCATCTTTTGAAGTCTTGTCCTACACGGCCAGGAAACGCTCACACCTAAGGTCCTGTTGGGTGAAGACCTTGGGTGGTTTATCCTCGTCCCCGGAACCGCTTAAGGAGAAACTTTTGGTCACGGTTGTCCTTTCCTTGGTGGAATTTCATTGACAGTGCTTTTGTATCAAAGCACTCCAATCCTGTTTTGCCTCAGTCCGTTCCACTTGCTATTGAGGCCATTGATGGCAGGCCCCTTCAGCCCGCACTCGTTACTCACTAAACTGCTCCATTGTCCATGGCTGTTGGGGCTCTCCATTTTGAAACCCTCCAGTTCCAGGTGATAAACTCTCCAAATTTTCTGGTTTTTCTGAGTTAACCCTGGCTCCAAAAGCACAATCCCAGTCTCGACTGGCACAGGTCTGAAATTTTGTTGTGGTCCCCGCAATATATTTCCAGTTGTCTTCGGAAACCAGTTAAAGTCTTGTGCACTTCTTCGGTATCTCAATTGCCAGAGGAGTACTGAGAGTTCCTAGACATTTTGGACAAGGTGGTGCCGGTACGTGGCCTCCTCACCAGTCTTACGATTGTGCCATAGACCTGCAACCCAGAGCCATTCCTCCTCTGGGCCGGGTGTACCCTCTGTCTGTTGCAGAGAATTGTGCTTTGGAGGAGTATGTTGCCAATGCTCTGTCATGGGGGATCATACGCAAATCCTGCTCTCCTGCAGGGGCTGGGTTCTTCTTTGTGAAGAAAAAGGGTGGCGAGTTAAGACCATGCATCGATTATAGGGGTCTTAATCGTCTTACCATTAAGAATGCTTACCCTATTCCGCTCATTACGGAACTCTTTGACTGCATCAAGGGAGCTACGGTCTTTACTAAACTTGATTTGAGAGGAGCGTACAATCTCGTTAGGATTAAGGAGGGCCACAAATGGAAAAAATGTAACACCAGGAGCAGGCATTATGAGCATCTTGTAATGCCCTTTGGCCTATGTAATGCTCTTGCTGTTTTTCAGAAATGTATTAATGATGTCCTACGAGATATGTTGCAACAGTGTGTTGTGGTGCACTTAGACGACATCCTCATACACTCACCCACACTTGAGGCTCATCGTTCTGATGTTACATGGTTTCTTCAGAGACTACATGAGAAGGGCCTGTTTTGTAAACTCGAGAAATGTGAGTTCCATCAGACCTTCCTAGGTTATGTTATCTCTGTTGCAGGGCTCTCCATGGATCCTGACAAGTTATCTGCAGTTCTGCAGTGGCCTCGCCCAGTTGGTCTTCAGTTTATTCAACATTTTTTGGGGTTCGCCAATTACTATAGAATTTTTTTTTTTTTTTTTTATAATTCAAATTTTTATTCATTTTTAAAGGTTAACAGTAACAATTGGGGACACGCAGGACCCCTAATCTGATAAACACAAACGGGAAATTCGATTACACATGCCTAGAAATATTGAACATACATTTAGCACAAATAGGTGCAACCATATGCAGAATCAGAAACATCCACTCAAAAGGTAAATAAGATAATTCTAGCAATGGGAAGATTATGTTCCTACGAGGTAAAAGGGTTTGTGGCGAAAAATAGTCCGCCTAATTTGAACCCTGGTGTGGGCTCTATAAGTGTGTGGGGGGGAGGTAAACTAGTACAGAATATCTAATGCAGCTGAACAGAAAGGGTGAATAGGCAAACCATAATATAGGAGTTAATAGTAGGCGTTACTTAATCTACCTACAGTGTCATTACCTTAGTTGGCCTTTGTGTACATCATGACCTAGAGAATTATGGGTAGCGTTTCCATGGGCATCTTACTGAGTCTAGGGCCCATCTACCATGCTATGGGGTCTTGTCGTATAACCTCATTATACTAAATGGTTTAAACTTAAATCTATCTTGCGGGTATGAGGTATCTCATGTGTATTACAACCCCTAACTACAAAACTGGGGTCTCCATGTTAGTGTAACCAGCTCCCTTACATAGCCCTACTCCCCGCTATATGTAAGAGTTTATATAAGTTGATCTTTGGTTGGCGTGCTTGTGGGCTATACTTCCTTTATGCGGGATCCCTCCAGACCCTGGCCACTGGTCCAGAAGGGGGAAAGCAAGTTATGCAAGAAATGCCTCAACTGACAGTGAAAGGAAAATGATACGTAAAGAGGCAATGGCAAAATATACCTATCCCTTTTGAGGGCCCCCACAAACCCCCAAACTGGGCATACACGTATACATGATTTATCACTATCACTGAAGGTATTATGTCAGAAACCCACATATAACACGGTTATTACGTAATCGATGCGGCAGTCGTTCCACTTGTACCAGTGTCTCTCCTGGGGCTCCCCTCTTAACCCACCGGAGAGGTGCGAAGACTAGGTGTCCGCAGCCGCTAACATATAAAACATCAGCCAACCACATGATAGAAACATATAGCAAGTTAAGATAACATAAGGGATCCACATCATTATTAAACAGGGTTGTCTTTAAACATCTCTTGTACGCATTTCCTTGGATCTACAGACATTAAGGTAGAGGCATGGCCTAGATTATAGATTTTGAAAGGCGGTATGCCTGTTTTTGGGCGCTTGATATTGGCAACCTACAATATATAAAAAATGTACACATTGGCCTATGTACTTTGTGAAACAATACAAAAGAACACTAGCTGTAGGTGTGAAACATCCTATACCCAGATTAACAAGAAATAGCTAGGGGGAAAAAAACAACAAAAAAGACAAACAGGTGTTGCAAACGTTCCATTCAGCAAAGGAATGTCCTTATGATGTAGAGTTCAGTTCACTCTGGGGTATGCGGGGAGCGTTCAAATAGAGTACCTTAAAGTCATTGAATAGGAGGCCAAATTGTCCTTTTCAAAAACAGTAATGAGATAGTAATATCTAGGCCTCAGAACAATCCCCTTCCTCTGTGTAAATTAAATCTTAACCCACTCCGGCCCTGATTTTTATTGCGAGCTGTAGGCTAAACTTAGGCATGGACAAAGAGCAGAATTTGCTTGAGAAAGAATTATGAGAAGGGCAAGAGCGGAGTCTTGTAGCAGTAAAGGTGTATATGCTCACCGGACCAGACTGCAGGCCTGAATTTGCATAGTGATCAATAAGTGCCATATGATTCAATGCGGTGTCATGCACCCGCCGCTGACCCGATCTCTGTGTACCCAGGAATAAGAGGCCGACATCCAGCCGTGCCATCTCGAGGGCCTGGACCTCCGCCGTCCGCTCTGATGTACAGTATGCGACCCCTATTTGGGTAGGTTCCGAGATGAGATCCCTGTGTATCTTCGGTGGCTGGCTCCTCAGGTGAGTTGGGACCTGCCGCCCCGATGCTGTTTTAGTTGGTACTAAGGGTATCCCAGCTCTCGGGTGTGACCCCTCATTGGGTCTCTGCCCAAGCGCTTGTGCTTCACCACCGAGGAGGCACCCAGAAGGAGCTAAAGGGTCATCAGTATCCCACGGCGCATCAGGAGCCAAGTCCCGTTGGTTCAGTTGTGAATTTGTAATACTCCTCACTGGGTCGATCGCATCCCTCAGGTTCCCCCATTCTGTCTGAATCACCGTGCATAGCTGTTGAAAGTGGTGTTTCAGAATGTCTTCCACATCCCTTAGGAGGAGCCGGGTGGCGTCCGCCATCTTGGTGGGGGGACAGTCTGTAGAAAACATTTAATTGCAGGTAAAATCCTGTAGAGAGAAGGTTAGTGGGCTGTAGAAGTATTCCCAGCTGCTTGGAGGTGGTTGCAGCTTGTCTTAGATCAGGGCAGCAATAAACTCAATCTCCGATCAGCTTTTGTTGTTCGCCCGCTGCAATACTATGGCGCACATGGTATCATGGCGCACTATATTGGGCCCCCGTGTTAAAGTCATGGCTGAGCTGCCTGACTCCTCTCACTCAGTCTGAGTGTCAATGTCCATGGTATTTAGGTTCCTCAAGTTTGCTGATTACCAGGGTCAGTTGTGAGTGTTAACTCCATTATAAACTTCTTTGAAAATGCCTTTTTGGTGCTATTTGAAGCAGAGCTCATGGTGTGTGCGACCATTCTGTTCAGCGGTTAGCTCCGCCCCCTTACTATAGAAATTTTATTAAAAACTTTTCTTCCTTGGTCAAGCCTATCACAGACATGACCCGTAAAGAGAATGATCCACTCCATTGGTCACCTACTGCCATTAAGGCCTTTGATAGTCTTAAGACTGCCTTTGCTGCCCCTCCAGTTAAGGCTCATCCTAACCCTGTCCTGCCTTTCGTTCTTGAGGTCCATGCATCTGAGACTGGAGTAGGTGCCCTCTTGTCTCAATGTCCTATGCCTGATGGTTCCTTGCATCAGTGTGGTTTCTTCTCTAAGAAATTGTCTCCAGCAGAGTGCAATTATGAAATTGGCAACAGGGAATTACTGGCCATAATTTTTGACACTCAAGGAATGGAGGCATCTTCTCGAGGGTACTAGCGTGCCAGTGCTCATTCTTACTGACCACAAGAATTTAACTTATCTATCTGAAGCAAAACGTTTGTCGCCCGACAGGCCAGATGGGCGCTTTGATTGTCTCGGTTTAATTATGTGGTCTCCTACCTGCCTGGTAGTAAGAATGTTAGGGCTGATGCCCTCTCTCGACAATTTTCGCCTCTATCCAAGGAGGAGTCTGTATCTACTCCTGTTATAACTCCTGATCATATTTTGTCTACCATACGTACTAATTTGACTTCTCCCTTGGGGGAGGAGATCCTGGCTGCACAAACCAATGCACCTCCTGAGAAACCTAGTGGTAAGTGTTTCGTTCCTGAGAATCTTCAAACTAAACTTTTGCACACTTACCACTATCCAAAACCCGCAGTTCACCCAGGCAAGAACCAAATGATTTGGCCTGTCACTCGACAATTCTGGTGGCCAGGTCTTCGTTCTGATGTTGCTGCGTATGTTTACTCCTGCTCAGTTTGTGCACAGAATAAGACTCCTCAACGTCTTCCTGTGGGTCATCTTCAAACTATTGCTAATAGTGAGCGTATTTGGACACATCTTTCCATGGACTTCATTGTCGATCTCCCTGTTTCCAATGGCAATACTGTTATCCTTATGGTGGTTGACCGTTTTTCTAAAATGTCACATTGCATTTCCTTGATGAAGCTGCCTACTGCTCAGGAGCTTGCTTCAATTTTTGCCCGGGTGGTCTTCCGTTTACATGGGTTACCCAAGGAGATAGTGTCGGACTGGGGGAGCCAGTTTGTCTCCAAATTTTGGCGTTCCTTTTGTGTTCAAATGGGGATCCAGCTTTCTCGTAATAGTGCTATTAATGCTTCCTCCAAGTTATCCCCGTTCATGGCGAATTATGGGTTTCAACCATCCTTGTTGCCCGATTCATTCATGTCTTAGGATATTCCGGCTTTGGAGGAGCATCTTAGGCAACTCCATTCCACGTGGGTGCAGATTCAGGATTGCCTTTATCGTTCTATGCAGCGCGAAAAATTCCAGGCTGATCGTAGGCGTCTGCCCGCACCTTCCTACCAGGTTGGTGAGAGAGTTCGGCTGTCCTCCCGCAACGTGAACCTTCGTGTGCCTTCCAATAAATTGGCTCCCCATTATGTTGGTCCTTTTCGAATACTCCAACGGGTTAATCCTGTGACCTATGCTCTTGACCTTCCTCCTGCTATGCGCATCTCCAATGTTTTTCATGCCTCCCTCTTGAAACCATTGGTTTGTAATCAGTTTACCACTGTGTTGCCTCGTCCCCGTTCCTATCTTTGTTGACAACCATGAGGAGTATGAGATCAGCAGCATTATTGACTCTCGTATGTCTAGGGGCCATGTACAGTATTTGGTTCACTGGAGGGGTTACGGTCTGGAGGAGCATTCTTGGGTTCCCTCCTCTGATGTTCATGCTCCCGCCCTCCTCCGTGCCTTCCATTGTAGTTTCTCCAATAAGCCTTTTGGCCTCCCGCGGGGGAGAGGTTGTTGAGGGGAGGGTACTGTCAGGGTTTTTTCCCTGTTTTGTTTGCCATGTGCTGCTGGCAGCCATTTTACTCACCTCTCTTCCTGACTATGGTGCATTGTGTGGGATGCTGCTCATTTCCTGCACTTCCTTTTATGGCCAGACTGGTGTGCATCATCCGTGTGAGACAGGATGCAGTCTCAGAATTGTGATGTCATCACTTATTATCTAAAGGGCCTCTGTTCAGTATGCTTTGCCTTTGCATTGTCTCAGACCTGTTTGTGAGAGTTCCTGTGTATTACCTAGCTACCTGACGTCCTTCCTGGTTCCTGATCCCTGGCTTGTTCCTGACTCTGCTGTTTTCCTTGTTCCTGATTCCGGCTCGTCTGACTATTCGATTTGGCTCCTGACTCGGCTCGTCTGACTACCAGCTCTGGTTTTGACTCCTGGCTTGTTATTTGACTTGTGGACTTTTTATTATTTTTTGCTATTAATAAAGGTGTGATTATTTTTGCACTTCTCGTCTCAGTCTGATTCCTGGCCCCCTGACAGTGTTTTGCGTGTAATATGAAAGTGTGTGTGTGTGTTATATGAAAGTGTGTTTGTATGTGTGTGTGTTGTAAGAGAGTGTATAGGGTGAGTGTGTGTTATATGAAAGTGTGTGGGTTTTATGAGAGTGGGTGTGGTGTGTGTGTTACATGAAAATGTGTGTTGTATGAGACTGTGTTTGAGTGTGTTGTATGATTGTGTGTGTTGTATGAGTGTGTGGTGTGCATGCACATATTTTAGTCTATTTGACAAAAATTGCAGCTATCATGTTGTTTATGTCTTTAGAAATTTTCAGACCAAGTATAAAAATTGGGTCCCAAAGGTATGTGGTATCATGCACTGGGTCTTGGGGGAAAAAGTTTGAAAAACCCTGATATAGATAACACTGAGCTGACTCTCGTTGAATTGAGTGATTGGCTAAATTCAAGTATGCACACACCTCTGAGATAAGGGGGATTGGTCCAAAGCCTTAGATACAAGGTTATCACAGATTATCAGTACAAAGAAAGGTGTGTGTGTATGTAAACATATATCCCTCCTATAAATAACACACTGTCCGGCAGTCCATAAATATAGTACAGTTGTGGGTTACGGTTTGAAAAAAGCTTGTGTGTTACTCACGGTTACTTCTAGGTGGTATGAGGACCTTCCGCTACTGTTGCGGTGCGAAGAGAGCCATGCTCTTTACCTCTCTCACCCTGCAATCCTGTTGCTCCATGTACAAGCCGCTGTGTGAGCCGCCTCAACTCCTTGGCGTGTTCCGTAACTCTCCACTCCGCGCTTTGCGGTGATGTCACCTTCCTGGGACTGTAGTCGCTGTAAGCCGTGTGAATATGTACAAGTCACACAGACATTTACATCATATGTGAATGGTAAAGAACACAAGATACAGTCCTGTGTAAATTGCAAATCCTGCTATGTAATCTATCTCATCTCATGTAATCAATTTCACCTACAATATGTAGGGTTGACCTCAAGAGATATGAGAAGCAGGATCAGGGAACATCTTTCCACAATTAATGTGGGTAAATCAACAACTCCCTTGGTACAACACTTTTCAACCAAGCATGGTGGCAATTTTACCACCTTTCAGTGGTGCATAATTGAGAAAGTGTCCTTACCAACAAGAGGTGGTGATTTAGATCAACTCCTAGCCAAACGTGAGATTTATTGAATTTTCCAGTTAGAAATTAGGTTATCAAAGGGATTAAATTCGAAATATGATATGATCAATTTTTGGGAATAAATATCTAGTTTTTATCAATTCTGCCAGATCAACTCAGTTCCACAGCCCTTTAATAACTCCAAGAACTATATGACAGAGAACATATGTCTAGTTGAATATCCCATTGTAAGTTTTAAGTAGACCAGAATATGTTACATCTAGTCCTTTTATACTTAGTTGTAAGCAAAATTTGAGCAAACATGAATTACCATCTCACAAATGGTGTGAACCTTAATATATATTAAGAACAGCTCATGTTAAGATTAGGTCCACACTCATTATATAAAACAGCACAATTTATTTAGAGAGAGTTCCTAAATACAGTTACATATACTTAGCCATATAGCTAGAAAGAGATCTGCTAACTGCTTACACTCTGGTCCAACTACCTTGTAACTATTTACATTAAGCATGCTTACACTTTAATATTAGCCAGAAGTTCTAAAATGCTTCAACTAAAGAAGTATAGAGACCCCTTCTATCAATTAACAATAATAATATAAATAAATACAAACAGGATGGCAAACAAAACCAATAATGTTTTAAGGTGAAAAGCAGTATTTACATGGCTTTGTGCATTAAGTTCATAACAATGTTTAATATGTTGTAAAAATATTAAATACTATATGTATATATATTTGTTTAAAACTATGTACCTAACATTTAATCCCTCATTCAATACTTTTGTATAGACTATTCTAAGGCTTACACAGAGTTAAATAACTTGTAGCAGACATCTAATTGTTTAAATCAAGTTTTAATTTATGTTCATTAACATAATGATTCTTTGCCTTTAAATAGCAGTAACAGACATTGCACATCAGGCTATGATTACGGCTCACTAAGCCGAAACGCGTAAGCCAGGTGCTTTGCCTGCTACAAGCTACATCTTTCTTTGGTGTTTCCCCGCTTTTGGTTTTAATGAATGAGCTTCAATAAAGATTGGATTTTTATCTTACATCAAACCTGGAATTGGATCGTCTTTTTCTTTATCATAGATTATCCACACACATCCAATCACACGTGGGCAGGAGCTGTCAATCTCCCTGGTCAGACGAGGAGAAGAGGGAGAAGAAGGGCTTCATAAATTGAGCCCATAGTGATGTCCAGTTCATGAACGATGCAGTAGAATTACATAATTAACAAGTGCATAATAAAAAGAAAATGCAAAAACACCTACTCTGAATTTCAAATTAGCAGTAGATTTTTTTCTGACAAATTATTTTTTTCCTCTCATATTCCAGCCCCCTGTATCATGTAACAGACATCAGCCAATCACAGACTAGTATACGTATACCATGTGAGCTAGTGCACATGCTCAGTAGGATTTTATTCCCCAGAAAGTGTGAATATAAAAAGACTGTGCACAATTTGATAATGGAAGTAAATTGGAAAGTGTCTTAAAACTGCATGCTCTATCTGAATCATAAAAGGTTATTTTGACTTGAGTGTCCCAAAATAATAAAATTCCCTACCCAATACTACATTATAAATAGCCCTTAAAAGGGCTTTTTGCGGGGCATTGCCCCAAAGTAATCAGCTCTTTTACCTGTAAAAAAAAAATACAATACCTCCCAACATTAAAACCCACCACCCACACACCCAACCCTACTCTAAAACCTACCCAATCCCTCTTAATAAAACCTAACACTACCCCATTGAAGATCACCTACCTTAAAAAAGCCTTCACCCAGCCGGGCACAAGTGGACCTCCAGAGGGGCAGAAGTCTTCATCCGATCCGGCCAGAAGAGGACATCCAGACCGGCAGAAGCCTTCATCCAGGTGGCATCTTCTATCTTCTTCCATCTGGAGCGGAGTGGGTCCATCTTGAAGACATCCGACGCAGAGCATACTCTTCCATCCAACGGAGACTGAAGAACGAAGGTTCCTTTAAGTGATGTCATCCAAGATGGCGTCCCTTCAATTCTGATTGGCTGATAGAATCCTATCAGCCAATCGGAATTATTGGCTGATTGCATTAGCCAATAGGATTTTTCCTACCTTAATTCCGATTGGCTGATAGGATTCTATCAGCCAATCGGAATTGAAGGGACGCCATTTTGGATGACGTCACTTAAAGGAACCTTCATTCTTCGGTCGCCGTCAGATGGAAGAGGATGCTCCTCGTCGGATGTCTTCAAGATGGACCCGCTCCGGATGGAAGAAGATAGAAGATGCTGCCTGGATGAAGACTTCTGCCAGTCTGGATGTCCTCTTCTGGCCGGATCGGATGAAGACTTCTGCCCCTCTGGAGATCCACTTGTGCCTGGCTGGGTGAAGACGTCTCAAGGCAGGGTGATCTTCAAGGGGGTAGTGTTAGGTTTTTTTAAGGGGGGATTGGGTGGGTTTTAGAGTAGGGTTGGGTGTGTGGGTGTTAATTATAGTATAGTGTTAGGTGTAATTATAATTTAGATTAGGATTTATTTTACAGGTAAATTTGTACTTATTTTAACTAGGAAGTGATTAAATAGTTAATAACTATTTAATAACTATTGTACCTAGTTAAAATAAATACAAAGTTGCCTGTTTAATATTAGGGGTTAATAAATGTAGATAGGTGTCGGCGATGTTAGGGATGGCAGATTAGGGGTTAATAAAATGTAACTAGTGTTTGCAAGGCGGGAGTGCAGCGGTTTAGGGGTTAATATTTTTTTTACAGTGGCAGTGATGTCCGGTCGGCAGATTAGGGGTTAAAACATTTATTTAAGTGTTTGCCATGTGGGGGGGGGGGGCTCAGTTTAGGGGTTAATAGGTAGTTTATGGGTGTTAGTGTACTTTGTAGCACTTTAGTTAAGAGTTTTATGTTACAGCGTTAGCCCATAAAACTCTTAACTACTGACTTTTAAATGTGGTAGGAGTCTGGACATGAGAGGGTCTACCGCTCACTTTTTCCAGCAATCATAATACCGGCGTTAGGAAAATCCCATTAAAAAGATAGTATACGCAATTGACGTAAGGGGATTTGCGGTATGCGAAAATCGCAGAAAAAAAGTGAGCGGTACACCTGTACCTGCCAGACTCGTAATACCAGCAGTTGTTAAAAGCAGCATTGGGACCCCTCAACGCTGCTTTTTAAGGCTAACGCAAGACTCGTAATCTAGGAGTCAGTTAACAGTACACTGATTCAAATATAAGGTCACAGCAGTTCTCAATAGACCCCTTCCTTTACCCCTAACTGCACCTTAAATTATCCCTTACTGTCCCTTACTATAAATACTACTCACCATAACGTAACCCTAAGGACCCCTGTTAAACCTAACTACCCCTAAATTAACCTCATTAATATTGCTGTGGAGCTCTGGGATAATAGTTATTGTGTTAATGTAAATTTATTATAATACATATTAGGTAAATAAAATGGGTATCACTTCCCTGTGTATGATCATGGATAACCAGTCTTTTGTAAGGTATGCAACTATTAGGCAAATACAACAGTACAAAACACAGCATAATCTTTTCTATGCACTGTGTTGGAACCCACACAATGGGGCCTATTTATCAAGCCGTCAACGTACTTGCATTCAACGGCACCAATATGCTCGACTAAGATCGCCTAACATCGCTGCCGCAGACCGGAATATACTCTCCAAAGTTACCAAAAAAGCTGTCAAAAAGCCGTGCACCAAGTACGGGGTGATGAGCAGTGGACTGTTGTTAACTAACAGTCATCGATCTCGCTGCTCTTCGTCTTTTTCCCAGCTTTATTGGTTTACTGTCACTAAACACCGCCACTATACTACACTGTTTTACCCCTATCCCGCTGCTCACGGACCCCGCCGCAACTAAATAAAGTTATTAAACCCTAAACTTCCGCTCCCGGAGCCCACCGCCACTCTTATAAACTTATTAACCTCTATCCTGCCGCTCCCGGAGCCCACCTACATTATGTTATTAACCCCAAATCTGCCCCCCCTACACCGCCGCCACTTACATTATACCCCAATGTCGCCGCCACTATATTAAATTTATTAACCCCTAAACCTAACAACCCTAATTTAAATTTAATTTAAATAAATCTAAATAAAATTCCTATCATTACCTAAATTATTCCTATTTAAAACTAAATACCTATAAAAAAAACCCTAAGCTAGCTACAATATAACTAATAGTTACATAGTAGCTAGCTTAGGGTTTATTTTTATTTTACAGGCAAGTCTGTATTTATTTTAACTAGGTACAATAGTTATTAAATAGTTATTAACTATTTAATAACTACATAGCTAAAATAAAAAAGTACCTAGTAGTAAAATAAAATCTAACCTAAGTTACAATAACACCTAACACTACACTATAATTAAATAAACTAAATTAAATACAATTAACTAAATTATATACAATTATCTAAAGTACAAAAAAAACAAAACACTACATTACAGAAAATAATAAACAAATTACAGATATTTAAACTAATTACACCTAATCTAATAGCTCTATTAAAATAAAAAAAAAACCCGCCAAAATAAAAAAGAAACCTAGCCTAAACTGAACTACCAATATCCCTTAAAAGGGCCTTTTGCAGGGCATTGCCCCAAAGTAATCAGCTCTTTTACCTGTAAAAAAATACAAACAACCCCCCAACAGTAAAACCCACCACCCACATAACCAACCCCCCCAAATAAAATACTATCTAAATAAACCTAAGCTCCCCATTGCCCTGAAAAGGGCATTTGGATGGGCATTGCCCTTAAAAGGGCAGTTAGCTCTTTTGCGGCCCAAAGCCCTAACCTAAAAATAAAACCCACCCAATACACCCTTAAAAAAACCTAACACTAACCCCCTGAAGATCCACTTACCGGGAGACGTCTTCATCGAAGCTGGGCGAAGTGGTCCTCCAGACAGGCAGAAGTCTTCATCCAAGCCGGCAGAAGTGGTCCTCCATACGGCAGAAGTCTTCATCCAAACGCCATCTTCTATCTTCATCCATCCGTCGCAGAGCGAGTCCATCTTCAAGACATCCGACGCAGAGCATCCTCTTCTGCCGACGACTACCTGACGAATGAAGTTCCTTTAAGTGACATCATCCAAGATGGCGTCTCTTAGATTCCGATTGGCTGATAGAATTCTATCAGCCAATAGGAATTAAGGTAGAAAAGATTGAAGAAGTCTTCATCCAACCAGCCAATAGGCTTGAGCTCGCATTCTATTGGCTGTTCCAATCAGCCAATAGAATGCAAGCTCAATCATATTGGCTGATTGGATCAGACAATAGGATTTTTTCTACCTTAATTCCGATTGCCTGATAAGTAAGTCGATCTTCAGGGGGTTAGTGTTAGGTTTTTTTAAGGGTGTATTGGGTGGGTTTTATTTTTAGGTTAGGGCTTTGGGCCTGCAAAAGAGCTAACTGCCCTTTTAAGGGCAATGCCCATCCAAATGCCCTTTTCAAAGTTGCCTGTAAAAAAAAATAAACCCTAAGCTAGCTACAATGTAACTATTAGTTATATTGTATCTAGCTTAGGGTTTATTTTACAGGTAAGTATTTAGTTTTAAATAGGAATAATGTAGTTAATGATAGTAATTATTTTTAGATTTATTTAAATTAGATTTAAGTTAGGGGTGTTATGGTTAGACTTAGGCTTAGGGGTTAATAAATTTAATATAGTGGCAGCGACATTGGGGATGGCAGATTAGGGGTTAATATATATAATGTAGGTGGCGGCGGTGTAGGACAGCAGATTAGGGGTTAATAAGTATGATGTAGGTGGCGGCGGTGTAGGGGGCGGCAGATTAGGGGTTAATAAGTATGATGTAGGTGGCGTCAGTGTAAGGGGCAGCAGATTAGGGGTTAATAAGTATAATGTATGTGGCGGCATTGTAGGGGGCTGCAGATTAGGGGTGTTTAGACTCGGGGTACATGTTAGGGTGTTAGGTGTAAACGTAACTTTATTCTCCCATAGGAATCAATGGGATATCGGGCAGCAGCGAACATGAGCTTTCGCTGCTTTTAGACTCCCATTGATTCCTATGGCATCCACCGCCTCCAGGGCGGCGGATTGAAAACCAGGTATGCTGGGCCGGAATAGTGGAGAGCGTACTTGGTAGATATTTGTTAACTAGCAAAAGTAGTTAGATAGTGGCGAATTTGCATTCGGAACATCTGTAGTGACATAAGCATCGATCTGTGTTGGACTGAGACTGGTGGATCTTATGTTACATCACAAAATTCTACTTTTGCTGGTCTGTAGCCTTTGATAAATAAGGCGAATCAGGCTCACCACAATTACGCTGCGGAATTCCAGCGTATTTGCTGTTGACAGCTTGATAAATAGGCCCCAATATATGCAGCATACTCTGTTCTATGCACTATGTTGTATGTATTTGCCTTGGTTTTTCATATACAACAAAAGACTGGTTATCCATATGATATGGGTAAGAAATAGATGTACAGCTCCATTGTGTGTGAGGGCTAGTTGGATAGTGATTCAGTAGTCAAGAATCAGATTGGTGGAGCATCCATAATAGGAGAATCTGTGGCTCATCCCTCATGCCCAACAAGTCAACGGATTAATTGGTTCATGAACTGGTTCAGTTAAACGAACCATCCAAAATGAACTGATTCTGATTCATCAATATGAATCAGACTTCCTATCTCTACTGACACATTGAACTGAACTGTACTGAAGGTACTTGTAACCGGTTGCGCAAGAACTCCTCCTCCTGTAGATAGGTCATCAAAACATGACTAGCTAGGGGAGAACCAGGCTGATCGGTACAGGGGAGAATTCATGCTTATAGGGACAGTATACACCAATTTTCATATAACTGCATGTAATAGACACTACTATAAAGAAGAATATGCACAGATACTGATCTAAAAATCAAGTATAAAACCTTTTAAAAACTTAGAAGCTCCAAATTTAGCACTGTTGTTGAAATTAGCTTGAACACCCAGTGAAATGGACTGGGTGCAGATACTCCCCCCCCCCCCCTTCCCTGCATATGAAAAGACAAATTAGGCAAACAGGAGCCAGCAGTGGTCTGTAAACGCACAAGTACATCTGACACTTGGGTAGGAGTCTGAAACCAGACAATGTCATTAAAAAGTAAACAAAACTATAAATTGTTACAAAAAAACTCCCAGGTGGACTGTATAAATGGATCATTTACAAAACATTTATGCAAAGAAAGTTCTAGTGTATAATGTCCCTTTTAGATGGAATAGAATGATTATGATTATTTATAAATCGTGCACACGTTTTAGCTAAATCATGCACACGATTTAGCTAAAAGTGCTCACGATTTAGCTAAATGTGTGCACGATTTAGCAAAATGTGCTCACAATTTAGTAAAATGTGCTCACGATTTAGCAAAATGAGCATGATTTATAAGAAAAAAATTTGTGTGACACCTCTGGGGCTCCGTACATAACAACACAAAAAATAAAAATGAGAAAGAGAACATGTTAAATTTAACTGGATTTTTTTTTTTTTATATAAGGTAATATATCAAATACCTTGTTTTTCTTACAATTTTAAACAATGATCGGCTAGATTACGAGTTTTGCTTTTTGAGTGAAAAAGCCTCATAATGCTGCTTTTTCACTACCACTGCTATTACGAGTCTTGTAGGTACAGTTGTACCGCACACCTTTTTGGCCGTAACGCAATGTAACTACCGCACCTTTCAAAAAGTCCTTTTTCAATGGGACTTCCATAGAACCGGTATTACAAGTTTTGCCTTGGAGGCCAAAAAGTGAGTGGTACAGCCTATACCGACAAGATTCGTACCACCATCTAAAGTCAGTAGTTATGGGTTTTGCTCTACAAAGCTGTAGCATAAAACTCATAACTAAAGTGTTACAAAGTACACTAACACCAATAAACTAACTATTAACCCCTAAACCGAGGCCCTCCCGCATCGCAAATACTATAATTAAATTATTAACCCCTAATCTGCCGCTCCGGACATCGGCGCCACTATAATAAACATATTAACCCCTAAACCACTGGACTCCTGCATCGCAAACACTAGTTAAATATTATTAACCCCTAATCTGCCATCTCCAATGTCACCGCCGCCACTATACTAAAGTTACTAACCCCTAAACCTAACCCTAAGTCTAACCCTAACACCCCTAACTTAAATATAATTAAAATAAATCTAAATCAAAATTACTATTATTAACTAAATAATTCCTATTTAAAACTAAATACTTACCTATAAAAGCTAGCTACAAAAGCTAAGCTAAGCTAGCTACAAACTAACTAATATTTACATTTTAGTTAGCTTAGGTTTTATTTTTATTTTACAGGTAAGTTTGTTTTTATTTTAACAAGGTAGACTAGTTAGTAAATAGTTATTAACTATTTACTAACTATCTAGTTAAAATAAATACAAATTTACCTGTAAAATAAAACCTAACCTGTCTTACACTAACAACTAACATTACACTAAAATTAAATACATTACATTAATTAAATACAATTAACTAAATTACAAAAAAATAAACACTAGATTATAAAAAATAAAAAATAAATAATCAAATATTTAAACGAATTACACCTAATCTAATAGCCCTATCAAAATAAAAAAGCGCCCCAAAATAAAAAAAACCTAGCCTAAACTAAACTGCCAATAGCCCTTAAAAGGGCCTTTTGCGGGGCATTGCCCCAAAGAAATTAGCTCTTTTACCTGTAAAAAATAAATAAAATACAAACAACCCCCCAACAGTAAAACCCACCACCCAAACAACCAACCCCCCCCAAAAAAAATACCTAAAAAACCTAAGTTCCCCATTGCCCTGAAAAGGGCATTTGGATGGGCATTGCCCTTAAAAGGGCATTTAGCTCTTTTTCAGTGCCAAAAGTCCCTACGCTAAAAATGAAATCCACCCACAAAACCCTTAAAAAAACCTAATACTAACCCCCGAAGATCCACTTACAGTTTTTGAAGACCGGACATCCATCCTCATCAAGCCGGAGAAGTTTTCATCCAAGCAGTCAGAAGTCCTCAACAAAGCCGGGAGAAGTCTTCATCCAAGCGGCAAGAAGTTGTCCTCCAGGCGGGCAGAAGTCTTCATCCAGACATTCATTCTCTTCGTCCCAGTCGTACACTGAAGGTTCCTTTAAATTACGTCATCCAAGATGGTGTCCCTTGAATTCCGATTAGCTGATTTATTTAGTGTTAGTGATGTGGGAGGCCAGAGATTTAGGGGTTAATAACTTTAGTATAGTGGTGGCAGCAACATTGGGGGCAGCAAATTAGGGGTTAATAAGTATAATGTAGGTGTTGGCAATGTCGGGGGCAGCAGATTAGGGTTGTTTAGACTTGAGGTTTATGTTAGGGTGTTAGGTGTAAACGTAAATTTCTTTCCCCATAGGAATCAATGGGGCTGCGTTTCGGAGCTTTACGCTCCTTTATTGCAGGTGTTAGGCTTTTTTAGAAAGGCTGTTAGGGAATCTTTCAGAGTCTGAGCAAAAAGAGCTGTAAAGTTAGAAGAAAACAAACATAGGGAGATTGGTCACTGAACTTTCCTAGTGTCAAGCTGGTGACTTGAGAACAGAGGGATAGTGGATGGATTTTAAAGAACATAGGTTATAGCCAGAGTTCCCTCCAAGCCAATTTTTTGAGCAGTCCAGCAGTGAAACAGTTAATAAGGTGATCCTTGCAGTCTGCATTGTGTAGTTTTTGCTAATTGCTCTAATTAACTGTTTCACTGCTGGGCAACTCACAAAATTGGCCTTAGAGTGAGCACTGGTTATAACTACAGAAATTTTACTGGGGTTTGGGGGAATGCAAAAAAAAAAAAAAAAAGAAAGAAATTAAATGTCCATGACAAAATAATATCAGTGACATCAAGTGAAGCAGTAGAAATTGTACACATGAACTGCATAGCATTTAAAAAAATGTTAGCTCATTTGCATAAAAATGAATCAATATAGTATAGTGCTTATGCTTCAATACTGAGAGTTACATTTCCATTTTGCCCCCTCTTCTCTCGATGCCATTGATATAGATTGAGGTGACAGCAAGATGAAAAGAGAAAACGGACTAAGAATGCAGAGTCCTTTGAGGATAGGAGAAATTTGTTGCAGTAATGAAGGAAGGCCTTGCATAATCGAGGTTTTGTACAAGTTGTGAAAAATAACTGGGTGGAATTGCAGGTGGTGTCCCAAAGAAGTCTAGCAGCTGCAGTGACAGAGGGGAAGTTTGGCAGGGGGACAAAAGTAGGAAGAGTCTTTCCAAGACCAGAAGGACAGAGGAAATGTCTAGTACTGGCACTTATCCACCACTGGAAAGGCAAGAATGTGCCATTGTATCTTGAAAGAGCAGTGATATATCTGATATGTATATACATCTCTAAATCATAAATGCTAATATATCTGCCAGAAAATAATGAAAAACATATGTAGAAAGGTCAAAATACATGCATAATATACAGAAAAGTTAAGAAACAATTTCCCTTTAATTTCCATTATGTAAATAACTGTCTATCTTATCAATTCAATTGCTAACCCTGCAAGTTAGATTTTATATGCCTATGGGACAGTATGAACTTAGCATTCTAGTTTTAAAAAAAAAAATATATGAAAACATATCATTCATCATAACAAGTGATAAATACTCATCTGATATTACTTACAGACTTTAAAATCTGTGAATTAATTAAAGCCAGCAGCATGTTAAGATATATGTTTTCAACAGCATCAACCTATTACCTATAACACAGATAAGTCACAGAAAATTCACCTACACTCAAATACATAAAATACTCCAAGAATTGTGTTGTTTGCTTATTTATATAACTGATGATGACAGAGACAGGCTGCTTTTCTGCAATAACTTTATTACATGCCTGACTGCAATGCAACTCCTAACTGAACTAGAACTCTTCCTGTTTCCTGTGTCCCCCTGCCCCTTGAACTCACTTCCTGTAAGAATAATATAATGAAAGTTTATTGCAAACTAAACAAAACACAAGAATGAGCTTCAACAGCCCTATAATTATATTATTAAAGCATCTCCATCCCGTAACCAACATGCAGGCAAAATAAATTATTGCAACTGAGCCATAGGGGCCTATCTATCAAGCTGTCAACCGCAAATATGCCAGAATTCCGCAGCGTAATTGTTGCAAACGTGATCCGACCTAGTTATCAAAGCCTACAGACCGGCAAATGTTGAAATTTGTGGTGTAACATATGATCCGCCGGTCTCAATCCGACGCAGATCGATGCTTACGTCATTACAGCTGTTCTGAATACACATTCGGCTCTATCTGACACTTTTTTCCAGTTATCAAACTTTTAACAGGTACGCTCGTGGCTATTCCGATGCAGCGTACCTGGTTTTCAATCCACCACCCTGGAGGCTGCAGATGCCATAGAAATCAATCTGAGTCTGAAAGCAGCGAAAGCTTATGTTCGATGCTGCCAGATATCCCATTGATTTCTATGGTTGAAAACAAGTTAAGTTTACGCCTAACACCCTAACATAAACCCCAAGTCTAAACACCCCTAATCTGCCGCCCCGACATCCCTGCAACCTAAATAAAATGTATTAACCCCTAAACCTCTGGCCTCACACATCACTACCACTAACTAAACCTATTAACCCTTAAACCGTCAGCCCCCCACATTGCCAAAAACTAAATTAAGCTATTAACCCCTAAACCTAACAACCTTCTAACTTTAAATTAAAATTACAACATCCCTATCTTCAAATAAATTAAAACTTACCTGTAGAATTAAAATAAACTATTTTAAACTATTAATTAACCTACCCTAACTATTATCCTACAATTAAATTAAACAACCAATTAAATAAAATAAATAAAATTACTTAGTAAAAAAACCTAACCCTACTCAAATTAATTAAATATACTATTAAACATTATTAAAAGTACTAAATAACAGAAAAAAACAAACACTAAGTTACAAAAAACTAACAAACACTAAATTATGAAAAATAAAAAACCACATTATCAAAAATAAAAAAGAATTACACCTAATCTAATAGCCCTATCAAAATAAAAAAGCCCCCCCCCCCCAAAAAACAAAAAAATCCCTAGCCTACAATAAACTACCAATGGCCCTTAAAAGGGCCTTTTGTGGGGCATTGCCCAAAGAAATCAGCTCTTTTACCGGTAAAAAAATACAAACACCCCCCAACAGTAAAACCCACCACCCAACCAACCAACCAACCCCCCCAAATAAAAAACCTATCTAAAATAACCTAAGCTCCCCATTGCCCTGAAAAGTGCATTTGTATGGGCATTGCCCTTAAAAGGACATTTAGCTCTTTTACATGCCCAGACCCTAATCTAAAAAAAAACACCCAAAAAACCCCTTAAAAAAACCTAACACTAACCCCTGATGATCCACTTGCAGTTCTTGAAGTTCCGCTTGAAGGATCCATCCAGCCAGGCTGACGGTTTAGGGGTCAATATGTTTATTTAGTGGTGGCGGTGGCGGGGAGCGGCGGGATAGGGGTTAATAAGTTTATTTAGGCTGCGGCGGTGGCAGGGAGCGGCGGGATAGGGGTTAATAAGTTTATTTAGGTTGTGGTGGTGGCTGGGAGCGGCGGGATAGGGGTTAAACATTTATTATATTGGCAGCGTTTAGTGACAGGGTATAAATAAAGTTTTGAAAACGCCGAATAGACGCAAAATCGATGACTGTTAGTTAACAACAGTCCGATGCTCATCGCACCGTACTTGGTGCACATCGTTTTGACGGCTTTTTTCATAAATACGGAGAGCTTAATGAGATATGCGGCCGCAATGTTAGGCGAGCGTATTGGTGCCGGCGAATGCAGCATAGTTGACAGCTTGATAGATATCCCCCATTGACTTTATTGGAACTTTAGGAAATGTGTATTCAATACCCTGTTGGTAGAGCAGTCAGCTAATGGGTGATCACAATATAACCACAAAATGATATTAATTAAAAACAAGGTGGAGGGACAAGCCTATTGCTGCTTTCTAAATTATTTAACACTTTTAACACAGATAGATAGAAAGAAAGAAGGATAGATAGCTAGATAATAGATAGATAGATAGATAGATAGATAGATAGATAGATAGATAGATAGATAGATAGATAGATAGATAGATAGATAGATAGATAGATAGATAGATGATAGACTGATCAGTCAATATTTTAACAAACTAATGTGGAATGGATATATGTTTTAATTATTAATAAAGTTGTACATCATATTTTCAACTCAAAATGGGCTAAATTACAAGGTGAGAGCAAAATTATTAGCACTTTTAAGCAGTAACATTGTTCAAGATAAATCAATAGAATTTTTATTTTTGCACCCATATTGCAGGTTAAAAGCAAAAATGTATCTCTTGAGGGAAAGCCTCAGGGTGCTAACATCTGGAGTCCCTCTCCCCACAGAAATGGGACGCACTCTCAGACCGAACAGGGTGCACATCCCAAGTCACTGCAAACTCCACAGCCCTGAATTCCCAGGAACCCAGGCGGTTAACACCTGAGATACCTGGGTGACAGACCCATAGGGAAACGTACAAAAATTATCAACACAAAACACAGAAAACCTTGCACTCACTAGCAGGCACAAAGTAATGTTTAAAGGGACATAATACTCATATGCTAAATCACTTGAAACTGATGCAGTATAACTGTAAAAAGCTGACAGGAAAATATCACCTGAGCATCTCTATGTAAAAAAAGGAAGATATTTTACCTCACAATTTCCTCAGCTCAGCAGAGTAAGTTCTGTGTGAAAAGTTATATTCAGCTGCTGCCCAGCTGCAGGTAAAACAACAAAAAATGAAGAAATGAACAGCAGCTAATCAGCATCAACAGTGCTGAGGTCATGAACCTTTTACTGTGATCTCATGAGATTTCACTTAACTCTCATGAGATTTCATTGAAAACTTCCTTAAGCTGAATAGGGAAATAAGATGAGAGTGCACATAAGCTCGCTCCTTCCGCTGTCCCAGTACATACATACTAATTTGCTGCTTAGAAGTCCTTTACAATGGGATGTGGCTACTGAGGAATTTTTGAGGTAAAATATCTTTCTTTTTTACATAGTGATGTTCAGGTGATATTTTCCTGTCAGCTTTTTACAGCTATGCTACATTACTTTTAAGTGTATAAACATTGGGTATTATGGCCCTTTAAAAGGAAAAATGGGAGAGTTAGTTGCATTTGGCGCCAAACGGTTTAAGCCCAGGACCACATCAAGCTCTCTTCCCTCCTCAATTCCTTTAAACCAGTTTTCATACATTTATTTTTATAATAAACATATACTTTACATTTAATATGTACAAATATAAGTTAAATACTTTCGGCTAGATTACAAGTTTTGCGCTAGAGGCTATGTGGTACTAACGAGCAGTTTTCTCTCACCGCTCACTTACCTGCAGCGCTGGTATTACAGGTTTTTACAAACCCGTCATTAGAAGACAAGAATTGAGTGCTGAGAAAAATGTTGCTCATTACCGCACTCCAATACCAGCGCTGCTTAAGTGAGCGGTGAGCTGGTCGTACGTGCTCATGCACGATTTCCCCATAGGAATCAACGGGGATTGCCGGCTGAGAAAAAGTCTAACACCTGCAAAAAAGCAGCGTAAAACTCAGTAACGCAGCCCCATTGATTGCTATGGGGAAATAAAATTTATGTCTACACCTAACACCCTAACATGAACCCTGAGTTTAAACACCCCTAATCTTACACCTATTAAACCCTAATCCTCCGCCCCCGACATCGCCGACACCTGCATTATATTTTTTAACCCCTAATCTGCCATTCCGGACACCGCAGCCACCTACATTATACTTATGAACCCCTAATCTGCTGCCCCCAACATAGCCGCCACCTACATTATATTTATTAACTCCTAATCTGCCGCCCCAACGTCGCTGTCACCGCCGCCACCTACATTATACTTATGAACCCCTAATCTGCTGCCCCCAACATAGCCGCCACCTACATTATATTTATTAACCCCTAAACTGCTGCACTCCCGCCTCACAAATATTAGTTAAATATTATTATCCCCTAATCTGCCGTCCCTAACATCGCCGAATGAAGGTACCTTTAAGTGACATCATCCAAGATGGCGCCCCTTAGATTCCAATTGGCTGATAGAATTCTATCAGCCAATCGGAATTAAGGTAGAAAAAATCCTATTGGCTGATGCAATCAGCCAATAGGATTGAGCTTGCATTCTATTGGCTGTTCCAATCAGCCAATAGAATGCAAGCTCTATCCTATTGGCTGATTGGATTAGCCAATATGATTGAACTTCAATCCTATTGGCTGATTGCATCAGCCAATAGGATTTTTTCTACCTTAATTCCTGGATTTCTTGGATGACGTCATTTAAAGGAACCTTCATTTGTCGGGTAGTCATCGGATGAAGAGGATGCTCCGCGTCGAATGTCTTGAAGATGGACCCGCTCTGCGTCGGATGGATGAAGATAGAAGATGCCATCTGGATGAAGACTTCTGCCCGTCTGGAGGACCACTTTGCCCCGCTTGGATGAAGACTTCTCCTGGCTTCGTTGAGGACTTAGGCCTGGTTGGATGAAGACTTCTGCCACTTTCTTTAGGATGGATGTCGGATCTTCAGAACTGTAAGTCGATCTTTAGGGGGTTAGTGTTAGGTTTTTTAAGGGTGTATTGGGTGGGTTTTATTTTTAGGTTAGGGTTTGGGCCTGCAAAAGAGCTAACTTTTAAGGGCAATGCCCATCCAAATGCCCTTTTCAGGGCAATGGGGAGCTTAGTTTTTTTTAGATAGTATTTTATTTGGGGGGTTTGTGTGGGTGGTGGGTTTTACTGTTGGGGGGTTGTTTGTAATTTTTTTTAAAGGTAAAACAGCTGATTACTTTGGGGCAATGCCCCGCAAAAGGCCCTTTTAAGGGCTATTGGTAGTTTAGTTTAGGCTAGGGTTTTTTTTTATTTTGGGGGGGCTTTTTTTATTTTAATAGGGCTATTAGATTAGGTGTAATTAGTTTAAATATCTGTAATTTGTTTATTATTTTCTGTAATTTAGTGTTTGTTTTTGTTCTACTTTAGCTAATTTAATTTAATTTAATTTATTTTATTTAATTTAGTAAATTTATTTAATTATAGTGTAGTGTTAGGTGTTATTGTAAAAGGTGAATCCTAGACTTTTGGGAATTCCTTATTGTGGAGTTCCTACTCTCTTTTTTATGTTGTTTCATATGTACTTTTTCTAGGAAGCACCTGTTCTTAAGTGACTTAATTTATAAGTGTGCAACTCTTTTCCTGTTTTTCTTTTTATTGTAACTTAGGTTAGGTTTTATTTTACAGGTACTTTTGTATTTATTTTAGCTAGGTAGTTATTATATAGTTAATAACTATTTAATAACTATTGTACCTAGTTAAAATAAATACAAACTTGCCTGTAAAATAGAAATAAACCCTAAACAAGCTACAATGTAACTATTAGTTATATTGTAGCTAGCCTAGGTTTTATTTTATAGGTAACTATTTAGTTTTAAATAGGAATAATGTAGTTAATGATAGTAATTTTATTTAGATTTATTTAAATTATATTTAAGTTAAGGGGTGTTAGGGTTAGGGTTAGACTTAGGTTTAGGGGTTAATACATTTAGTAGTGGCGACGTTGGGGGCAGCAGATTAGGGGTTAATAAATGTAGGTAGGTGGCGGCGATGTTAGGGACGGCAGATTAGTGGTTAAAAATATTTAACTAATGTTTGTGAGGCAGGAGTGCGGCGGTTTAGGGGTTTATATGTTTATTATAGTGTCGGCAACGTTGAGGGTGGCAGATTAGGGGTTAATAAGTGTAGGTAGGTTGCGGCAACATTGGGGGCCGCAGATTAGGGGTTAATAAATATAATGTAGGTGTCGGCGATGTTGGGGTCAACAGATTTGGGGTTCATGAAAATAATGTAGGTGGCGGCGATGTCCGGAGCGGCAGATTAGGGGTTAAAAATGTAATTTTAGTGTTTGCGATGCTGGAGGGCCTCGGTTTAAGGGTTAATAGATAGTTTAAGGGTGTTAGTGTACTTTTTAGCACTTTAGTTATGAGTTTTATGCTACGGCGTTTGTACCATAAAACTCTTAACTACTGACTTTTAAATGCGTTAGGACTCTTGACAGGGTAGGGTGTACCGCTCACTTTTTGGCCTCCCAGGTTAGACTCGTAATACCGGCACTATGGAAGTCCCATAGAAAAAAAGACTTTACGAAGTTTACGTAAGTCGTTTTGCGGTAAGGCCAAAGAAGTGTGCGGTGACCCTAAACCTTCAAGACTCGTAACAGCAGCGGGCGTAAAAAAGCAGCGTTAGGACCTCTTAACGCTGCTTTTTTACCTTAATGCACAACTCGTAATCTAGCTGTTTATTTGTTATATTTTACATCTGTTGTTATATAGATTTTTTTCTAGCCTTAATGCACAAGTATTGTTTGCAACTTGTAATATGAGTGATGTTTAGTGCAGCCTCGCTATCCATTGAAAGCATTGGGCTCACTATAGAGATGTCAGCCGCAATAAACATTCTCTTGTAATTTTGTTTTACAATTGACTTGTAATACCAGATTGTGTGCTATTCTGAGCGCAATATTGATTGTACACTCTGCGCTATCAATAGCACTCCACTTAAAGGAACCCACAATTTTTTCTTTCGGGATTCAGATAGAGCATGCAATTTTAAGCAACTTTCTAATTTACTCCTATGTCAATTTTTCTTCGTTCTCTTGCTAGCTTTATTTGAAAAATAATGCATCTAAGCTATTTTTTTGGATAGCACTTTTTATATTAGTGGATGAATTTATCCACCAATCAGCACGAACAACCCAGGCTGTTCAACAAAAATGGGCCGGCATCTAAACTTACATTCTTGAATTTCAAATAAAGATACCATGAGAATGAAGAAAATTTGATATTAGGAGTAAATTAGAAAGTTGCTTAAAATTTCATGCTCTATCTGAATCACGAAAGAAAAAAAATTGGGTTCAGTGTCCCTTTAGGTTAATCCTTATACCTTCTAAGTATTTTGAACAATTCCAATTGTTTATTGTTTTTTTTTTTTTTTGCAGTAGTATCTTACACGATTCTTGTTGTTTGATGCAATATAAAATTATACTGTGCATAATAAAAGTTTGTAATTTCTATGATTCATTGTCAACCATGATCAAAAAAACTGATACTACTGACTGCACTACAATAAAATACTACAATACATGAACCATAAGCCTGAAAATGTGCAAATGTTTATCTAGCTAGATCTATTTAATGTAATAATTAAACTTCCTATTAATGAATAGATATACATAAACATTAGATCAAAACCGAATAAATACCCAAATAACATTTCCATATTGTTCAATTAACATGCTAGCTATCTAAAGCTATGCAACAGGCAGTTTAAATTGTAACATAAACCAAATGTCTCCTAATAAAAATCTGGGAGTGGTAAAAGCTTAATTAAAGGGTCTATTAAACAATACTTACTATCAAGATTTACTAACTCAAGAATTCTTATCTTATTATATTCATCAATTATCCTCCACTCTCTCTGTCATATACCTACATTCATCCTATCATAATCCCAAGGAGAAAACTGAACTTAGAGGGACACTGTACCCAATTTTTTTCTTTCATGATTCAGATAGAGCATGCAATTTTAAGCATCTTTCTAATTTACTTCTATTGTCAAATTTTGTTTATTCTCTTGGTATCTATATTTGAAAAACAAGAATTTAAGTTTAGATGCCGGCCCATTTTTGGTGAACAACCTGGGTTGTCCTTGCTGATTGGACAGCACCAATAAACAAGTGCTGTCCATGGTTCTGAACCACAAATTGGCTGGCTCCTTAGCTTAGATGTCTTCTTTTTCAAATAAAGAAAGCAAGAGAACGAAGAAAAATTGATAATAGGAGTAAATTAGAAAGTTGCTTAAAATTGCTTGCTCTATATGAATCACAAAAGAAAAAATTTGGGTTCAGTGTCCCTTTAAAACTACCAACTCATCTACACTACATGAGCAGTCCTTCTGTTCTTAAACTGCTCCCATTCAATCTTTCTGACCTATTCATTCACTTAAAGGGACAGTCAAGTCCAAAATAAACTTTCATGATTCAAATAGGGCATGTAATTTAAAACAGCTTTCCAATTTACTTTTATCACCAATTTTGTTTGTTCTCTTGGTACTCTTAATTGAAAGCAAAACTTAGGTAGGCACATTTTGACAGTTTTTTTTTACCACTAGAAGACGTTAGTTCATGTGTGTCATATAGATAACACTGTTCTCATGCGCGTGAAGTTACCTAGGAGTCAGCACTGATTGGCTTAAATGCAAGTCTGTCAAAAGAACTGAAAGAAGGCGCAGTTTGCAGAGGCTTAGATAGAAGGTTAACACAGAGGTAAAAAGTGTATTAATATAACTGTCTTGGTTATGCAAAACTGGGGAATGGGAAAAGGATCATGGGGCCTATCTATCAAGCTCCGAACGGAAGGCCGTGTTTCTGGTGAGTCTTCAGACTCGCCAGAAACACAAGTTATGGAGCAGCGGTCTAAAGACTGCTGCTCCATAACTCTGTCCGCCTGCTCTGATGAGGCAGACAGGAATCGCCGGAAGTCAGTAGAAGAACATCCAAAAATAGCCTTATGAGATCTGTTTAACCTTATATATCCTTCCTGGCATAGTCCTGGGACCCAATCATTATTATACTTTAATTTCCTAGTATTAGAATCACTCCAGGGATTCCTATGATTAAGTGCATAGCGGAGGCACAAAACGCATAAGAACGTCTTTGTTACCTGCCTCCATATTTATATTATTATTATTAGTTACTTTTTAACTTTTACCAGTGCCTTTAGTGTGCAGCCATTTATTTTTATAAATCACTTCAGGGTCTCTATATTTATTGCTTATCTCTTATCTCCCATTGCCCTGCAAATCTAATTGTTTAGCATGTAGCTGCTTAACCCATTGGCATCTATATAACGTGTCAAATCCAGAATTCCAAAAATGTAATCAGAAAAATGATGTTTGAAGTAATATATCAATTTAAAGAGTGATTGCATGAGGATTTTTCTTTTTTTTTGAAGTCTAATTTTATCATAACAGCAGCTTTTAAATAAAATGAGAAGTTAAAGAAAGAACTGTGATCTCAGTAAATTGGAGACAATAGAGAAATTTCCATTGAGCAGCTCTTATAAAGTTTTACATCACAAATTAAATCTCTGGTCCATGACAACAAACGTTATATTTGGAAATATAAGATTTAATAGCTAATGACGTCTCTGTTATCGTACGTGAATCAGAGCTATTAAATTCATGCGAGCTGTAAGAGTGGATCTGTTTGGTCCCGCTCTTAAAATCTTGTAATCAGACTCAGGAATTTGTGATCCAGTCTTTATGGGATTTAGCTTCTTCTTACCAAAAGTGTTTCTCTTCCTCTGTGTTTCTTCTTTCTATACAATTAATTCTTACCATTAGCCACACAATTCCTTTTCATTAAAGGGACACTGAACCCAAAATTTTCTTTCATGATTCAGATAGAGCATGAACTTTTAAGCAACTTTCTAATTTACTACTATTATCAAATTTTCTTCATTCTCTTTGTATCTTTATTTGAAATGCAAGAATGTAAGTTTAGATGCCAGCCCATTTTTGGTGAACAAAATGGGTTGTTCTTGCTGATTGGTGGATAAATTCATTCACCAATAAAAAAAGTGCTGACCAGTTTCTGAACCAAAAAAAAGCTTAGATGCCTTCTTTTTCAAATAAGGATACCAAGAGAACGAAGAAAAAAATAATAGGAGTAAATTAGAAAGTTGCTTAAAATTGCATGCTCTATCTGAATCACGAAAGAAAATATGTGGGTTCAGTGTCCCTTTAATTCTGGTTACACACACACATTTGCTTTAAACCTACTTATTTGTCACACTGTTTTATTGTAAATTAAAGGGCCATTAAATACAGTACACTTGGAAAATCACCAAGTACATAATAAAAAAAAACAATGCATTAGAGCCTTCACAGAATTTTAAATGAGTAGAAGATTTTTTTTTCTGAAAAATTTCTAAATTTACTGTGCTTAAATTTACTGGTCCCCTGTATTATGTGAATTACAGACTCAGTAATTACTCAGCACCACAAGATTTTTCTTTCATGATTTGGATAGAACATACGATTTTAAATGACTTTCTAATTTACTTCTATTATCGAATTTGCTTCATTATCTTGTTATTCTTTGCTAAAGGAACAGCACTGCACTACTGGTAGCTAGCTGAACACATTTAGTTGGCCAATCAGAAGAGACAAATGTGTGTGGGCACCAATCAGCAACTAGCTCCCACTAGTGCAGAATATGATCATATTCATATTTCAACAAGGGATACCAAGAGAACAAAGCACATTTGAAAATAGAAGTGAATTTAAAAGTGTCTTAAAATGACATGCTCTATCTAAATCATGCAAGTTTAATTTTGACTTTCCTATCCCTTTTAAGACCTATTTTTTAAAAAAGATGTATCTTTGGTAATATTCTATAATTTAGGAAACTCATTCAATACTACACACATAACTAATTTTTAGTTTCCATACTTGGGGGCCTATCTATCAAGCTACGAATGGAGCCTGATGCCCGTGTTTCTGGCGAGCTTGCAGGCTCGCCAGAAACAGCAGTTATGAAGCATCGGTCACAAAGACCGCTGCTCCATAACCTGTCCGCCTACTCTGAGCCGCCGGACAGACATCGCCGGAATTCAACCCGATCGAGTACGATCGGGTTGATTGACGCCCCCCTGCTGGCGGCTGATTGGCCGTGAGTCTGCAGGGGGCGGCGTTGCACCAGCAGCTCTTGTGAGCTGCTGGTGCAATGCTGAATACGGAGAGCGTATTGCTCTCCGTTTTCAGCGAGGTCTGGCAGACCTGATCCGCACTGTCGGATCAGGTCCGACAGACATATGATAAATAGGCCCAATTGTGTTTACTACCAGGTCCGCCAGACTTTGGTAAATAAAGGCCCATGGGTCAATTGCAATGGTCTTTAAATCTTTAATGTTTAGTTTCACTATGTATTAAAATAATAATGTTCACATTTTAAATCATAATATTCATTTTTTTTATTTTGAAAATGAGCAACTTTGAATCAAAACCACTTTATCAATAATACAAAATATTTACACATTACATGTCCTTATCTATGTAAAAAAACAATGAATTTGAAGAATTATTTTAAAAATGTTTACATTTAATTATTAATTCATTTTTTAAATATATTAAATTTATCATTGCAGAGTTAAGGTAGTGTTTTACTATTTTTAGGTGTCTGATATCTGAAGTTATTATAGGCATCATTTTTTGTCATGGATAAACTGTTTCCTCCATGTTTATCAGGGAGCTTGGGGGCTGTACTTAAACCCTGAGTGTGGAGCTATTATAGTTCTGGCCAATTATCTGTCCCTGAAAAAGCCCAGGAGCTACATTACAAAAAAAAAAGTACTATATTTGCTACATATCTTTCTTTTTCTACTTCTGTCTGCTGACACACGCTCTTTACACTCGCAGTTTCTTCTCTAATTATATTATTCTCTACTTTTCTCCTCATTGTCCACCTATCTTTTTCTCTGTCACTACCCAAATGTCATCCTCTCGCTCCTTCTATTACTCCTTTTATCATTTTCCATCTCTTTCACAATCTAACTCCCTCTAGCACTATTCCTCTACCACCTTCCTTATGTCAGGACTTCACACTTCCTCTGTCCAATGCCTTGTCTTTTCCTCTATCATTTCCTCTGTATTTGAATAAAAAAGTGTGTGATTCTCTGAATGTCATATAAGTACTATATGTGCCTATATGGGATAACGTGTATCAATATTTTGACCATGTATAGGCCTAGATTTAGAGTTCGGCGGTAGCCGTCAAAACCAGCGTTAGAGGCTCCTAACGCTGGTTTTGGCCGCCCGCTGGTATTTGGAGTCAGTGATTAAAGGGTCTAACGCTCACTTTTCAGCCGCGACTTTTCCATACCGCAGATCCCCCTACGCCATTTGCGTAGCCTATCTTTTCAATGGGATCTTCCTAACGCCGGTATTTAGAGTCGTTTCTGCAGTGAGCGTTAGAGCTCTAACGACAAGATTCCAGCCGCCTGAAAATAGCAGGAGTTAAGAGCTTTCTGGCTAACGCCGGTTTATAAAGCTCTTAACTACTGTACCCTAAAGTACACTAACACCCATAAACTACCTATGTACCCCTAAACCGAGGTCCCCCCACATCGCCGCCACTCGATTAAAATTTTTAACCCCTAATCTGCCGACCGCCACCTACGTTATACTTATGTACCCCTAATCTGCTGCCCCTAACACCGCCGACCCCTGTATTATATCTATTAACCCCTAACTTGCCCCCCACAACGTCACCGCAAGCTACTTAAAATAATTAACCCCTAATCTTCCGACCGCAAATCGCCGCCACCTACGTTATCCCTATGTACCCCTAATCTGCTACCCCTAACATCGCCGACCCCTATGTTATATTTATTAACCCCTAATCTGCCCCCCTCAACGTCGCCGACACCTACCTACACTTATTAACCCCTAATCTGCCGAGCGGACCTGAGCGCTACTATAATAAAGTTATTAACCCCTAATCCGCCTCACTAACCCTATCATAAATAGTATTAACCCCTAATCTGCCCTCCCTAACATCGCCGACACCTACCTTCAATTATTAACCCCTAATCTGCCGACCGGAGCTCACCGCTATTCTAATAAATGTATTAACCCCTAAAGCTAAGTCTAACCCTAACACTAACACCCCCCTAAGTTAAATATAATTTTTATCTAACGAAATAAATTAACTCTTATTAAATAAATAATTCCTATTTAAAGCTAAATACTTACCTGTAAAATACATCCTAATATAGCTACAATATAAATTATAATTATATTATAGCTATTTTAGGATTAATATTTATTTTACAGGCAACTTTGTAATTATTTTAACCAGGTACAATAGCTATTAAATAGTTAAGAACTATTTAATAGTTACCTAGTTAAAATAATAACAAATTTACCTGTAAAATAAATCCTAACCTAAGATATAATTAAACCTAACACTACCCTATCAATAAAATAATTAAATAAACTACCTACAATTACCTACAATTAACCTAACACTACACTATCAATAAATTAATTAAACACAATTGCTACAAATAAATACAATTAAATAAACTATCTAAAGTACAAAAAATAAAAAAGAACTAAGTTACAGAAAATAATAAAATATTTACAAACATAAGAAAAATATTACAACAATTTTAAACTAATTACACCTACTCTAAGCCCCCTAATAAAATAACAAAGCCCCCCAAAATAAAAAATTCCCTACCCTATTCTAAAATACAAATATTACAAGCTCTTTTACCTTACCAGCCCTGAACAGGGCCCTTTGCGGGGCATGCCCCAAGAATTTCAGCTCTTTTGCCTGTAAAAAAAAACATACAATACCCCCCCCCCCAACATTACAACCCACCACCCACATACCCCTAATCTAACCCAAACCCCCCTTAAATAAACCTAACACTAATCCCCTGAAGATCTTCCTACCTTGTCTTCACCATACCAGGTTCACCGATCCGTCCTGGCTCCAAGATCTTCATCCAACCCAAGCGGGGGTTGGCGATCCATAATCCGGTGCTCCAAAGTCTTCCTCCTATCCGGCAAGAAGAGGACATCCGGACCGGCAAACATCTTCTCCAAGCGGCATCTTCTATCTTCTTCCATCCGATGACGACCGGCTCCATCTTGAAGACCTCCAGCGCGGATCCATCCTCTTCTTCCGACGACTAGACGACGAATGACGGTTCCTTTAAGGGACGTCATCCAAGATGGCGTCCCTCGAATTCCGATTGGCTGATAGGATTCTATCAGCCAATCGGAATTAAGGTAGGAATTTTCTGATTGGCTGATGGAATCAGCCAATCAGAATATAGTTCAATCCGATTGGCTGATCCAATCAGCCAATCAGATTGAGCTCGCATTCTATTGGCTGATCGGAACAGCCAATAGAATGCGAGCTCAATCTGATTGGCTGATTGGATCAGCCAATCGGATTGAACTATATTCTGATTGGCTGATTCCATCAGCCAATCAGAAAATTCCTACCTTAATTCCGATTGGCTGATAGAATCCTATCAGCCAATCGGAATTCGAGGGACGCCATCTTGGATGACGTCCCTTAAAGGAACCGTCATTCGTCGTCTAGTCGTCGGAAGAAGAGGATGGATCCGCGCTGGAGGTCTTCAAGATGGAGCCGGTCGTCATCGGATGGAAGAAGATAGAAGATGCCGCTTGGAGAAGATGTTTGCCGGTCCGGATGTCCTCTTCTTGCCGGATAGGAGGAAGACTTTGGAGCACCGGATTATGGATCGCCAACCCCCGCTTGGGTTGGATGAAGATCTTGGAGCCAGGACGGATCGGTGAACCTGGTATGGTGAAGACAAGGTAGGAAGATCTTCAGGGGATTAGTGTTAGGTTTATTTAAGGGGGGTTTGGGTTAGATTAGGGGTATGTGGGTGGTGGGTTGTAATGTTGGGGGGGGGGTATTGTATGTTTTTTTTTACAGGCAAAAGAGCTGAAATTCTTGGGGCATGCCCCGCAAAGGGCCCTGTTCAGGGCTGGTAAGGTAAAAGAGCTTGTAATATTTGTATTTTAGAATAGGGTAGGGAATTTTTTATTTTGGGGGGCTTTGTTATTTTATTAGGGGGCTTAGAGTAGGTGTAATTAGTTTAAAATTGTTGTAATATTTTTCTTATGTTTGTAAATATTTTATTATTTTCTGTAACTTAGTTCTTTTTTATTTTTTGTACTTTAGATAGTTTATTTAATTGTATTTATTTGTAGCAATTGTGTTTAATTAATTTATTGATAGTGTAGTGTTAGGTTAATTGTAGGTAATTGTAGGTAGTTTATTTAATTATTTTATTGATAGGGTAGTGTTAGGTTTAATTATATCTTAGGTTAGGATTTATTTTACAGGTAAATTTGTTATTATTTTAACTAGGTAACTATTAAATAGTTCTTAACTATTTAATAGCTATTGTACCTGGTTAAAATAATTACAAAGTTGCCTGTAAAATAAATATTAATCCTAAAATAGCTATAATATAATTATAATTTATATTGTAGCTATATTAGGATGTATTTTACAGGTAAGTATTTAGCTTTAAATAGGAATTATTTATTTAATAAGAGTTAATTTATTTCGTTAGATAAAAATTATATTTAACTTAGGGGGGTGTTAGTGTTAGGGTTAGACTTAGCTTTAGGGGTTAATACATTTATTAGAATAGCGGTGAGCTCCGGTCGGCAGATTAGGGGTTAATAATTGAAGGTAGGTGTCGGCGATGTTAGGGAGGGCAGATTAGGGGTTAATACTATTTATGATAGGGTTAGTGAGGCGGATTAGGGGTTAATAACTTTATTATAGTAGCGCTCAGGTCCGCTCGGCAGATTAGGGGTTAATAAGTGTAGGCAGGTGTCGGCGACGTTGTGGGGGGCAGATTAGGGGTTAATAAATATAACATAGGGGTCGGCGATGTTAGGGCAGCAGATTAGGGGTACATAGGGATAACGTAGGTGGCGGCGGTTTACGGAGCGGCAGATTAGGGGTTAAAAGTGTAATGCAGGGGTCAGCGATAGCGGGGGCGGCAGATTAGGGGTTAATAAGTGTAAGGTTAGGGGTGTTTAGACTCGGGGTACATGTTAGAGTGTTAGGTGCAGACGTAGGAAGTGTTTCCCCATAGGAAACAATGGGGCTGCGTTAAGAGCTGAACGCTGCTTTTTTGCAGGTGTTAGGTTTTTTTTCAGCTCAAACTGCCCCATTGTTTCCTATGGGAGAATCGTGCACGAGCACGTTTTTGATGCCGGCCGCGTCCGTAAGCAACTCTGGTATCGAGAGTTGCATTTGCGGTAAATATGCTCTACGCTCCTTTTTTGGAGCCTAACGCAGCATTTGTTTGAACTCTCGATACCAGAGTTAAATTTATGGTGCGGCCAGAAAAAAACCTGCGGAGCGTTAACAGCCCTTTTACCGCCGAACTCCAAATCTAGGCCATAGTTTGCAATTGGCTGGTTATAAAAGCCTGTAAAAAAGCAACATATAGGTTAATAAGTCACAGGGCCTAGGGGGAAGTCCCTTACCTTCTCCTCAATGCCAGCTTTTTCCTTGGCGTCATGCTGCGACTGTCCACATTTCTGGAGCTGGTGTTATGTCCTCCCTCTCTCTTGAAACAAGTATGTGCTAACAGGCTTTGTCGCACCTAGCTTCATTTATTGAGTTAGGTAACACTCCACCTCCAGGAAGAGTCTGTCCTTGTGAACAGGAAATTCCTATAAAAGGCCTGAGCACGCTCAGTCCAGTGCTCAGTTACTGAATCTTCGGCTAAGGTTTCCTGGCATCCTGTTCCTGACTCTTATCTGCTGTTGCTCATATTCCTTCTCCTGCACCTGCTCCAGCCCTGCATACCTGCTCCCTCATTGGATTGCCCATCTACTTAGACTTGGCTATGTTTATCCATTTATGAACCTTCGCTGCTTGCCCTTACTTCGGATCGTCTGACCATTCTTTTGTTTGCTCTTCATCTACTTATTGCTTGGACTTTGTTTATTTATTTAATAAAATCCCTATGCCACCACAGACCTCCAGGTTACCCTAGACGTTGTGCTTGCAAGGGCGTGCTCTCTCACTGATATTGGGTTCCAGTTCCTGATTGGCCTACAAGGTCAGCAACACAATGTAAAGAACCAATAGTTTACCCAATAGTTGGAAAACAATGTTGCTTACCCAGATGTATTGTATACCTCAGGTATTTTGTACTAAATCAAACTGGCTTTTAAAATGGCATAGAAAAGGAAGAAATAAAATCACTCAAATTGTACACAATGTTTTTTAATGGTGTGTTTTTTTTTTTGCACATTTTTAATGGTAAATTAATTTGATAATGAAAACTCCAGGCAAGAGTTGTTTAATTTATAAATTACAATAAATCCCATGACTGAACAAATCCCTAAGAAAGTTTCAATATACATGTACTTTTGCAGTCTAGGTTTGAATACATTACAAAACCATGAATTACTTCTACAAGAAAGAAACGTTTTCTTTCTGGATTGAAAACAAATTAAATTTCCTTATTTTTATTAAAGACATCATTATGTTCAACAATAATATGTGTATCTGGCAAGACGTAGCCAACAATGCTGAGCCATATAAAAAAAATTAATGGCAGGCATGACAATAACACTTTGATATAGCTATGCTGTGTGAAACAGGAGGTTGTGAAACAAATATTATGTACACACTAGCAGTGCAATCAGTCATTCCCATTTTCTATTGCCAGCTCTCATACATTCATAAGCAGAGCTCAGCCAAAGCTCACAGCTGTCATGCATTTTCAACAGATTCCACTGGGCCTAGATGAGGTTTGAAGACATTCCTTTGCTCTTACTCATTAGTTAAGAGGAATTACCGTAACATCTGATATTGTAGAAGAGGGAGATTTGCCATCCTGACCTTAACCAAAACATTCCGGAACTGGGGGTCTAAGGATTTATTAGCTCAGATGGCCTATAAAGGTCAATGGGACCCTTTAGTGAAGTTCCAAAACCCCTTTAGAAGTGAATGTGCTATTCATTTCTTTAAAAAAAAAAAAAGAAAAAAGGCTTCGTTCTTGTACGGATATACTGGACAGATACATGTTACTGTTACTTTCTACTTGATTGTCATAAGCAAGGCATGTTCCACTAGAGTAGTTCCCAGCTGTCAGTAATGTGCTGATACACCACAGCCAATCATAAAAGAACTATTCAAATAAACAGGATGTTCCCAATGTGTATCACTGCAAGTGTAACAAACCTTGAGCATATTTCACAGTCTCCTAATAGTACTTAATTACTTAACCTGCATCTGTCTGTTTTATACTATAAACTCACAAAAACCATGGAAACTGTACAAAAGGAAAACATTATTGATTTGAGGAACATAAAAACTGCTTATGGGAAAATATGGAAATTCAATTTATACGTGTGCAACAAAGGAAAGTTTTTAATTACCTAAACACAGAATAACATGTTTTTATCGCTAAGAGACAAAATAAAGGCCCAAACAGAGAGCTCACAACCCTGAAAAATATTGTATAATGTGTGCTAATTAGCAAAATACTGTTTCTTTTGATATCACTTCTCTGATGTCTTTAAACATGCAAACTTAAAGGGGCATTATCATGAACATTAGAGTTGAATTAAGAACCTATACCGCATAAGTCCACTGTCTGATATATAGAAGATGGCTTTTACTTACGGTAATTTCTCCATAAACACGTACTCCAGGGCACAAACACTTCTACGGTTGCATTTCTTCATGCTGTAATTAAAACTTTGCATATATATATATACTGTATATATATATATATATATATATATATATATATATATATATATATATATATATATATATATATATATATATGTATTCATTATTTATTTTGTCCCCTTTTAATCTAATTTATCTATGAAAATTTTGCAATTTATAATTATTTTGAAATGCAGCCTTTTGACTTCTCATACTAACTCTGCTATATAGCTGGTTCTGTATGGTTTTATCAAATAACAACTACAAAACAATGCATTTAACACTATGTTTATGATAGTAGATAGCCTTGTTGTCTGGGTACAGATTGACTTTTCCAAATAAGGCAAATGGTGAGTGGAGTTTGGCTATTGATAAATAAGTGCAGTAAAAAGTTGTTAATTTGTTTAAAAAAATGTTAAAGGGACAGTAAACACCAGAATTTTTGTTGTTTTAAAGGGTAAATAATTCCTTTATTACTCATTCCCCAGTTTTGCATAACCAACATAGTTATAATAATATACGTTTTACCTCTGTGATTACCTTGTTTCTAAGCCTCTGCAAACTGCCCCCTTATTTCAGTTCTTTTGACAGACTTGAATTTTTAGCCAATCAGTGCTGACTCCTAGGAGCTTCACGTGCCTGAGCTCAATGTTATCTATATGGAACACATGAACTAACGCCCTCTAGTGGTGAAAAACTGTCAAAATGCTTTCAGATTAGAGGCGGCCTTCAAGGTCTAAGACATTAGCATATAAACCTCCTAGGTTTAGCTTTCAACTAAGAATACCAAGAGAACAAAGCAAAATTGGTAATAAAAGTAAATTGGAAAGTTGTTTAAAATTACATGCCCTATTTAAATAATGAAAGTTGTTTTTTTACTTAACTTTCCCTTTAGGACTTGGCTGATATGTTATTCTATAGCAACACAACAGAATTGTCTTGTAATTATAAGGTGTTCACTGTACATTTAACAGAGACACTCCCTCCTAAAGAGTGATAGTTAGAAGGCATATACTTTAGTACCAATAAATGTGAGCTATATTTAAAAACACGCTATTAACCAGATTACATATTGCCAAAGACTTAGAAAGACCAGTCTCTGGAGGGAAGTGTAACCAACTTGCTTGAAACCCTTTGCTGCATTTTTTCAATCTAATTATGAACAATGTTTCTAGAACTTCCCGTCTTGTTCGAAACATAACTTTTATAATGCTGGAACTGGGAAACCTAAAATAAAAAAGGGGCAAAATAAGTAAGGAATGCATATTTTCAAAGTGTTTATGACTCAACTCGATATTTAACATTCTTTTTTTTTTTGTTTAGGCAGAGTTCAGTCATTTTAAATTTGGGGTTTCGAATCGGTTTTATTTATAAAAAGAAAAAAGTTTGGAGACTCAGCTCCCTCAGTGCATATTAAAGCCAGTTCCATTTTGTTAATTAAGATTAATATACTAAAGAAAGAGAACATTGTCCAATTACAAGAAAAACTTGTAAACGTTTAAATAAGACTGAGTTTATAAGGTCTCTCCTACAAGAGAAAACAAAAACAACAACCCTATTAAGGTATCATACATCATAAGATTACAATACTGCATGTTGCTTTCACCAATAGGCGTGCTACACTTTAAACAAAAAACAATTCAAAATGCATAACAAAGTATATTGTCTGTAGCACATACAGTCATGCTATTAAAACACTTTAGAGTCATAAACCCTTAGATACCATTATTATATATTATTGAATATTTTTGATTTATTCTTACTTTTATTGTTAAGTTACGTATGTAAAATTACGTACATTGTTTAAGACGTTATTGCATTTAAGGCAACTGAACATAGCTTTGCCTTCTCAAAATTACAAAGTAAAAGGAAGAAAAAACAACTTAATATGTAGATTACTTTCTGATTAGCCTCCAATTAATAAACTTTCTCTATACTGTGACCATAAAAAAAGGCCCTCAGTTTCCTGACCTCCTAATATTATTATTACACAGACTAAGACTTCCCACACAAACAAACAAACCAACACACAAAAAATAAAATAAAAAAATAATATATAAAAAAGAATATATATATATATATATATATATATATATATATATATATATATATATATATATATATATATATATATATATATAGTATATATATAAATATATAAATTGTCCTATACCCCAATTATACAGCCATTCTCCTCTTAGATTTGCTTCCAATATCAAAATAGAATCTTTGACTGATTTATATTGCTTTGCATATGAGATGAAAATACCTCCTATGAGATCTTTTACCCTAAGTACAAAAGAAAGTAAGTTGCTTCATTGGATACAATTGACTCTTATGTGAAAAGAAAAATAATTCATATGTTGGATATGTACAAAACTTGATTCTACTCTGTACACTTAAGTGAATTGATTTGTGTTATGCTATGTTTCTATTGTGTACTTTAAGCTATTCAATAAAGCTTTTTGAAAATTAAAAAAAAAAAAAATAGAATCTTTGAACGGATAAATTATATATTTCTGAAGTTCAAACTCCAATTTTTTTATATAGCATTCCCATTAGCTTAAAAAGGTTTTAATTTTATTTTCATCTTGCAATTCTACCTCCACCTGTGCACTTAATAACTGATACCATACCATATTTTTAAGTTGTGAGAATCTGGGTTCTTTATGGGATTTACAATTTTTTTAAATCAACTTCCTAGCTAGGAGAATTACTGTATTGAAAAAAATACCTTCATTACCAAATTCATCATGTGTAGTAAAAAAAAAAAAAGTATGCAACACATCAAATCTCACATGGTATTTCTTAATTTTGGAGGCCCAAAAGCTGATTTTACCCCAGAATCATTGTAGCACTGGGCAGCTCCAAAAACAATGCAATGTATCAGCAAACATGTATTGACATTTCCAACAGCAGATTTTAGACATCTCCGTACAATACCGGGAACAATTTATAGGCGTGATATAAACTTGATACATTATTTTGAAATGTTGTTCTCTATAATTTTCAGATATCATGGCTTTATAATTTTTATTAATCGAATCAACCAGTATATTTGTTGAATCCTGAACAATACCCACCCTATTCCACATAATAGAGAGATATTTTAAATTATTGGTATCTTGTGGGTTTAATAAAGCCCTATATATGCTGGAGATTGAAAAGTTACCTTCTTTTAAGAGTAATAGTACTGAATTAAATTTACTACCCAGCTAGTCCAAGTTGTCCTGTTCCAATAATTTATTAACATAATGTTTAAGTTGGAAATAGGAGAACAATAGCTGATTAGGGATACCAAATTCGGCCTTACACATCTCAAATGTTTTCATTCTCCGTCTCTCTATATCTATAATCTGGTAAATAAAATAAATTCTGTGCTTATTCCATTTATTAAACCTTAAAGCATCTTTATCATCAATAAGCTCAGGGTTTCCTTTAATAGTAACATATGGTGAGACTCTAAAATTAAAGCCATTTGAGAATTTGTGCCATGCTCTAAGTGTTTCTCTGAACATATAGTTTACTCTTATAAATTTAGGGAGATTTTTAAATGGTATATGTAGCAGAGCCTTCAATGCATAAGGACGGATCAAAGCTTTCTCATAATCTAATAATGTAAAGTATCCAACATCCATTAACCAGTCAAAAATAAATTTGACGACAGCCGCAATATTATATTTTTCTACATCTGGTAGAGACATTCCACAGCATTTTTTTTATTAGCAGTTAATCTATGAATAGCAATTCTTGATTTCTTTTGATGACAAATAAATTGGGATATATATGAGTTAATTTGCACAATATCCTTTTTGAGTAATAAGACAGGTAACGCCTGAAGAATATAAATAATTTCCGGAAAACAAATCATTTTAAAAAGGTTTATTCTACCTGCTAGCGTTAAGGAAAAATCCATCCAATTTTCTAAATCTTTATGTATAGACTGAATTAACTGAGTAATATTTAAAATATACCAATTCTTTGGATTTTTTGAAAATTTTAAGCCAAGATATTTTATTGCCTCCTGGGCTTCTTGAAATTGAGTCATTGAGGAGTAAGATGTTTTAACTAACCACATTATTTCAGTTTTAGATTTGTTTATAGCAAAACCTGAAAAAGATTTAAATGTTTCCATGGCCTTCAGCAATATCGGTATATTATTAGCAAGGTCCTCTGTAAACAGTAGCATGTTATCTGCATATTGAGCTAATTTCACATAAATATTTTTCCATTTTATTCCAGTAATATTTTGGCTAGGGGTTCCAAGGCCAAATTAAATAACAAAGGAGAGATTGGGCATCCCTGCCTAGTGCCCCTACTTAATCTAAAACAAGTTTATTGTATATTATTTAAACAGATTGTTGCAGTAGGGGAATTATATAATAATTGTATCATGTTAAAAAAATTACCCTTAAATCCATACTTAGTAAGTGACGTAAATAAATGGTCCCATACTAAAGAGTCAAAAGCCTTGTGCATATCTATCGAAATTATTGCTGCATCTTTTTCAGAGATTCCCTTTCTCTTCTTTATAGAATAATATTGCTCAATAATGAACTGCAGTTTTCTAATATTTGAAATCAAAGTTCTTCCTTTCATGAAACCGGTTTGATCCGGATGTATGAGAGGGGCCATTATTGGTTGTAATCTATTTGCTAGAATTTGAATTAGAATTTTATAGTCGGTATTTAGTAATGAGATGGGGCGGTATGATTCGACTTCTTCTGGATTTTTCCCAGATTTATGTAGTACAATAATTCTCGATTCTTTAAAATATGAAGAAGGAATTTTCTCTTTCAAAAAATAATTATTATACATATTAAGTAATAGAGGGCTTATTTTATCTTCTAATATTTTATAAAATTCCTCCGGGAGCCCATCAGGACCTAGAGCCTTACCCAGAGAAAGTTTCTTAATTGCTTCTTTAATCTCTTCTGTTTGAATTGGGCAGTTAATAGTCAATTCTTGTTCTGTTGTTATTTTTGGTAGTTTAAGCTCTTTCCAAAAAATTCCTTTATTTTTTCCATCTACCTGAATCAGGGAATATAACATTTTATAATATTTATAAAAAGCCTCCAATATTTCCTAAATCTGGTGGTTTTGTACTTTTATCGTCTTTATACATTTGGTTCTTTTAGGAATTTTGACCAATTTAGCTAAAAATGTACCTGTTTTGTTCCCGTATCTCATACATTTCTCCACTCTTTTAACCTCCATCCTTTCCTTTTTTTGTAGAAAATATGCATCTCTTTGAGATTTGGCTCCTAAATAGTTTGTCCAGTTAACTTTGGACGGATTTTGGGTGTATTGTTTATAACTATTAGTTAGTTGGTTTGTAAGCTGAATCTTACGCTTGTTATATTTTCTGTTCTCTCTTATTACGAATGCCAAAATCTCTCCCTGACTAACTGCCTTAAAGGCTTCCCATAGTATTTCGGGGTTCTGTACAGAATTTTTTTTGGAAACAGACAAACATGGAGCGCAGAGGGAGAAAAGAGAAAACAATAATAGTATAGTATGTCAAAACAATTCATACATGTTATTACACATTAAGAAACAAACTCACAAAACGTGACCTCAAACAATATGAGGTATGATTATAGCGTATGATACAGATGACTCCTCCTATATACCCTGGATCACTTTGTATTATATCCCAGATCGTATGCGTGCTTCCCAGTGCAAGTGTCAGCCATACAGACTGAAAAAGGATATCCAAAACAAGACCTTATTTCCAGAGAGAGTCCCTCCTCCAGTGTGTTCAAACCGTATTTGCCGGCAGCGGTTCTAAACATCCAGAGGGGTATAGAGTCAGTACATCTTTCCCTTAAAAATCCACAGAATTTGATATTATTAACTAAATACCTAGGGGGAAAAAATGCTTATTTGAAAAAGGATATTTTTCCCCTAACTTTAGTTCTAATAAAATAGGTGCATGGTCCGAGATTGTAAAGGTAGAGATGGAAGCTTTCTTTACTTTAGATATTAATGTATTACTAACTAGGAACTAAATTATTGTGTGATTTTGATATACACGTATACTCTTTTAAGTCTGGATTGAGATGTCTCCAGATATCTGTTAGCTCTAGGCTATAGATTAGAGATTTCAAATTCTTAGACTCTCTGGAAAGAGGTGTCGTATTTGTGAATCAATAACCAACAGGGTATAAGATAAAAGATGACACAGGGTACTCACATGCTGTAAAGGCACCCACTTGTGCCAATAGAGGCAGGCTGGTATTTAGCAGCAGACCAGATAGCTGTACCAAGGCAATGTACTGGATATACCAATGCAGTAACTCCCAAATGGAAAGCTGGGCTCAGGTGCTGCTTCAATCCACAGGAGAACAGTCGGAGGAATGCAGGGAGGGGTTTAAGCCATGTACCTCCCCAGGTACCCTTTTTGGGACTGGCTTAATACATGGACATACCAGCTTTTTGGTGTTATATGTTTATATCTTTAGTGTTCTCACTGTATACACATGTGATCTGTATAATTTTTCCATTTAGGGTATCTTTTTATTTTAATTTTATTTATTATACTACATTTTATTTTTTATTACATTTTTTATATAGCACCTCCTATAGGGTTCTCAGACCCTTCTTTTGTAGCCTTATAATATTTTTGTCTATCTAATACTGTTGAATGGACCATATTGAAATCTCCCCCTATAATCATTTTGTTGGTAGGATATTTAACCAAAATATTTTGTAAAACTTTCCAAAAATCTGCATTCCTGTCATTAGGACCATAAACATTACATAATATTAACTGTTGTCCCTTAATATCTATATCTAAAATTATATATCTTCCCTGCTCATCTAAAATCTTTTTCTTAATTTTGTACTGTAAACTTTTCCTAATCACAATCACAACTCCTCTTTTCCTTAGCAAAGAAGGTGTATAGATTATGTCCCCCACCCAACCCATCTCAATTTTTTACTTTTTTCTTTTTTCAGATGAGTTTCCTGTATCATCCCAATATCAATCTTTAATCTATTAAAATGCTGTAAAATGGCTTTTCTTTTAATTGGCAAGGAGATCCCCCTAACATTCCATGAACCTAATCTACAGGACATAGCTCAGGTAAAATAAAATAATCAAGACAACTAGGGAGACCGACAGAGAGAAAAGAAAAAACAACAACAAAAAACACACCCACACAAGCCCAACTCACCCCTATCGGATATATTACGTACCCAATCATATTCAACTCTGTTCTAATGGCTACATGTATCGTTCCTCTTTCAAATATTCCTCAATTTCTTGGACATTATCAAATATCCTAAAACCTTCTTTGGTTTTAAGGCTAATTTTAGCAGGGTATAACAGCCGTATGCTTCTACCTTCTTTGATCAGCCGTGAGCAAACGGGTGCACGTAACCTTCTCTTATTGGCCACCTCAGCTGAAAAATCTTGAAACATTAGTATTTTCTTCCCCTCAAAAAGTTCTTCTTTCTGTGCTCTGAAAAATTTTAACCTTATCCTGAAAGTTTAGAAACTTTATAATCACAGGTCTTGATTTCCTTGTATTTTCTATATGCTCTCTTACTACCCCAATTCTATGTACCCATTCTACTGGGAACTGATTAGGATTAACTGTTAAATTTAGGAATAAGGGGAGTTGGACAGTGGCGAAATGCATTAAATCCATATCTACTGCTTCTTCTGGAAGCCCAATTATTCTTATATTATTCCTTCTCACCCTGTTTTCCAAATCATCAACCTTAGGCCTAGATTTAGAGTTCGGCGGTAAAAGGGCTGTTAACGCTCCGCGGGTTTTTTTCTGGCCGCACCATAAATTTAACTCTGGTATCGAGAGTTCAAACAAATGCTGCGTTAGGCTCCAAAAAAGGAGCGTAGAGCATTTTTACCGCAAATGCAACTCTCGATACCAGAGTTGCTTACGGACGCGGCCGGCCTCAAAAACGTGCTCGTGCACGATTCTCCCATAGGAAACAATGGGGCTGTTTGAGCTGAAAAAAAACCTAACACCTGCAAAAAAGCAGCGTTCAGCTCCTAACGCAGCCCCATTGTTTCCTATGGGGAAACACTTCCTACGTCTGCACCTAACACTCTAACATGTACCCCGAGTCTAAACACCCCTAACCTTACACTTATTAACCCCTAATCTGCCGCCCCCGCTATCGCTGACCCCTGCATTACACTTTTAACCCCTAATCTGCCGCTCCGTAAACCGCCGCCACCTACGTTATCCCTATGTACCCCTAATCTGCTGCCCTAACATCGCCGACCCCTATGTTATATTTATTAACCCCTAATCTGCCCCCCACAACGTCGCCGACACCTACCTACACTTATTAACCCCTAATCTGCCGAGCGGACCTGAGCGCTACTATAATAAAGTTATTAACCCCTAATCCGCCTCACTAACCCTATCATAAATAGTATTAACCCCTAATCTGCCCTCCCTAACATCGCCGACACCTACCTTCAATTATTAACCCCTAATCTGCCGACCGGAGCTCACCGCTATTCTAATAAATGTATTAACCCCTAAAGCTAAGTCTAACCCTAACACTAACACCCCCCTAAGTTAAATATAGTTTTTATCTAACAAAATAAATTAACTCATATTAAATAAATGATTCCTATTTAAAGCTAAATACTTACCTGTAAAATAAATCCTAATATAGCTACAATATAAATTACATTTATATTATAGCTATTTTAGGATTAATATTTATTTTACAGGCAACTTGGTATTTATTTTAACTAGGTACAATAGCTATTAAATAGTTAAGAACTATTTAATAGTTACCTAGTTAAAATAATTACAAATTGACCTGTAAAATAAATCCTAACCTAAGTTATAATTAAACCTAACACTACCCTATCAATAAAATAATTAAATAAACTACCTACAATTACCTACAATTAACCTAACACTACACTATCAATAAATTAAATAAACACAATTGCTACAAATAAATACAATTAAATAAACTATCTAAAGTACAAAAAATAAAAAAGAACTAAGTTACAGAAAATAAAAAAATATTTACAAACATAAGAAAAATATTACAACAATTTTAAACTAATTACACCTACTCTAAGCCCCCTAATAAAATAACAAAGACCCCCAAAATAAAAAATTCCCTACCCTATTCTAAAATACAAAAATTACAAGCTCTTTTACCTTACCAGCCCTGAACAGGGCCCTTTGCGGGGCATGCCCCAAGAATTTCAGCTCTTTTGCCTGTAAAAAAAAACATACAATACCCCCCCCCAACATTACAACCCACCACCCACATACCCCTAATCTAACCCAAACCCCCCTTAAATAAACCTAACACTAAGCCCCTGAAGATCTTCCTACCTTGTCTTCACCTCACCAGGTATCACCGATCCGTCCTGGCTCCAAGATCTTCATCCAACCCAAGCGGGGGTTGGCGATCCATAATCCGGTGCTCCAAAGTCTTCCTCCTATCCGGCAAGAAGAGGACATCCGGACCGGCAAACATCTTCTCCAAGCGGCATCTTCTATGTTCTTCCATCCGATGACGACCGGCTCCATCTTGAAGACCTCCAGCGCGGATCCATCCTCTTCTTCCGACGACTAGACGACGAATGACGGTTCCTTTAAGGGACGTCATCCAAGATGGCGTCCCTCGAATTCCGATTGGCTGATAGGATTCTATCAGCCAATCGGAATTAAGGTAGGAATTTTCTGATTGGCTAATGGAATCAGCCAATCAGAATCAAGTTCAATCCGATTGGCCGATCCCATCAGCCAATCAGATTGAGCTCGCATTCTATTGGCTGATCGGAACAGCCAATAGAATGCGAGCTCAATCTGATTGGCTGATTGGATCAGCCAATCGGATTGAACTTGATTCTGATTGGCTGATTCCATCAGCCAATCAGAAAATTCCTACCTTAATTCCGATTGGCTGATAGAATCCTATCAGCCAATCGGAATTCGAGGGACGCCATCTTGGATGACGTCCCTTAAAGGAACCGTCATTCGTCGTCTAGTCGTCGGAAGAAGAGGATGGATCCGCGCTGGAGGTCTTCAAGATGGAGCCGGTCGTCATCGGATGGAAGAACATAGAAGATGCCGCTTGGAGAAGATGTTTGCCGGTCCGGATGTCCTCTTCTTGCCGGATAGGAGGAAGACTTTGGAGCACCGGATTATGGATCGCCAACCCCCGCTTGGGTTGGATGAAGATCTTGGAGCCAGGACGGATCGGTGATACCTGGTGAGGTGAAGACAAGGTAGGAAGATCTTCAGGGGCTTAGTGTTAGGTTTATTTAAGGGGGGTTTGGGTTAGATTAGGGGTATGTGGGTGGTGGGTTGTAATGTTGGGGGGGGGGTATTGTATGTTTTTTTTTTACAGGCAAAAGAGCTGAAATTCTTGGGGCATGCCCCGCAAAGGGCCCTGTTCATGGCTGGTAAGGTAAAAGAGCTTGTAATTTTTGTATTTTAGAATAGGGTAGGGAATTTTTTATTTTGGGGGTCTTTGTTATTTTATTAGGGGGCTTAGAGTAGGTGTAATTAGTTTAAAATTGTTGTAATATTTTTCTTATGTTTGTAAATATTTTTTTATTTTCTGTAACTTAGTTCTTTTTTATTTTTTGTACTTTAGATAGTTTATTTAATTGTATTTATTTGTAGCAATTGTGTTTATTTAATTTATTGATAGTGTAGTGTTAGGTTAATTGTAGGTAATTGTAGGTAGTTTATTTAATTATTTTATTGATAGGGTAGTGTTAGGTTTAATTATAACTTAGGTTAGGATTTATTTTACAGGTCAATTTGTAATTATTTTAACTAGGTAACTATTAAATAGTTCTTAACTATTTAATAGCTATTGTACCTGGTTAAAATAATTACAAAGTTGCCTGTAAAATAAATATTAATCCTAAAATAGCTATAATATAAATGTAATTTATATTGTAGCTATATTATGATTTATTTTACAGGTAAGTATATAGCTTTAAATAGGAATAAGTTATTTAATAAGAGTTAATTTATTTCGTTAGATGTAAATTATATTTAAGTTAGGGGGGTGTTAGTGTTAGGGTTAGACTTAGCTTTAGGGGTTAATACATTTATTAGAATAGCGGTGAGCTCCGGTCGGCAGATTAGGGGTTAATAATTGAAGGTAGGTGTCGGCGATGTTAGGGAGGGCAGATTAGGGGTTAATAAATATAACATAGGGGTCGGCGATGTTAGGGGCAGCAGATTAGGGGTACATAAGTATGACGTAGGTGGCGGCGATTTGCGGTCGGAAGATTAGGGGTTAATTATTTTAAGTAGCTTGCGGCGACGTTGTGGGGGGCAAGTTAGGGGTTAATAAATATAATATAGGGGTCGGCGGGGTTAGGGGCAGCAGATTAGGGGTACATAAGTATAACGTAGGTGGCGGTCGGCAGATTAGGGGTTAAAAATTTTAATCGAGTGGCGGCGATGTGGGGGGACCTCGGTTTAGGGGTACATAGGTAGTTTATGGGTGTTAGTGTACTTTAGGGTACAGTAGTTAAGAGCTTTATAAACCGGCGTTAGCCAGAAAGCTCTTAACTCCTGCTATTTTCAGGCGGCTGGAATCTTGTCGTTAGAGCTCTAACGCTCACTGCAGAAACGACTCTAAATACCAGCGTTAGAAAGATCCCATTGAAAAGATAGGCTACGCAAATGGCGTAGGGGGATCTGCGGTATGGAAAAGTCGCGGCTGAAAAGTGAGCGTTAGACCCTTTAATCACTGACTCCAAATACCAGCGGGCGGCCAAAACCAGCGTTAGGAGCCTCTAACGCTGGTTTTGACGGCTACCGCCGAACTCTAAATCTAGGCCTATGTGTTTAACATTTTAAGTTGGCTAGTTAGAGCATTAATTGAAGTTTCCTGTTCTAGATTTCTATCCTCAAAGTCAGATACCCTCTGTTAAACTAAGACTATTCTGGTTGAAAATTGTTTAATTTCTTGTGATAGTGAGTCCAAACTATTCAGTATGGCATGAAATTTAGGAAAGAAAAGTGCACTAATCTGTTTCAGTAAATCAGAAGACTGACTGCTGTCTTCCATAGAAAGCTCTAGGCCCGGATCTAAGCTAGGTGTGCTGTTTTTCTTATCTTGATTCCTGTTTCTTGCCATACCTGTGGATTTATGCTTAGATGTTGTAGAAACAAACCTATCCATAAACCAAGTGAAGTGATATATCTACAAATTCCAATGATATAAAACTATTTGTATATATACCTCACAAATAGCTTAGAGAAAAAAAAATCTTATGTGTTCAAACTTTTGTGTTTCGGGTGTCAAAATTTCTATTTATATGTCACGTATTTAAAACCTTATAGATGTCACGTGTCAAAAAAAACAAAAAAAAAACTTTACTCAAAACTATCAAACTTATGTGTTCACTATTTTGTGTATCAAGTGTCAAAAATTCTATCACGTATTTAAAACCTTATACATGTCACGTGTCCCAGAAAGAAGAGAGAAGGAGAAAACCCCCCAAAAAACCTTTGAACAAAACAATATATCTCATGTGTTCAAAATTTTGTGTATCAAGTGTCAAAATTTCTATATTTCACGTATTTAAAACCATATACGTGTCACGTGTCCCAAAAAGAAAAAAAAAAGGGAAAAAAGAGCTGCAAATATAAACAAAAAATAAGCAAAAAACAAACAAAAAAACACTACAATTATATGACAGTCATGAATGTTTCAGAAAGTATTGACGGATTTTAAAGAGTCTCTTAACAAGGCTTCCCTAGTATGTAACAAAAAGAAAAAAGAGTCCCAAGACCTTATCTAGTCAAGCCAGGGATAGGCATGGACCAAGGCTGTGGCGGACATTTTCAAAAGTACAGACCTTAGTGAAGGACACCAAGGTACATTTCAAATTAAAAACATAATTATATAGTGCCGGATGTTATTACACTGATGCTATATCCAGCACTCCTCTGGCTATACCTATGTGCCAGTGTCACTACTGTGTATTTGTATAATTCTCGGTGTTATTATACAGAAGCATATACACATCCAGTATTTCACTCAGGCTTTAGTTATTCAATATCATCCAATATCGCTAGCAGCCTCTTGACAATCCATTAACTTTATTCACACTAAATATTTTCCCTTTCCTATTATTCAATCAGAAAGAAAAGATATACTAAGGTTGTGAATATCTTTTCTTTTTAATTAAATAATAGGAAAGAGAAAATATGTAGTGCTTAATAATAAACCTCAGATGCTGGTTAAAGTGCTTTACCTTTGCATATAAAGCTCCAGGGACACAGTGCCAGCTTGCTTCTTGAATCTTCCCTCTCTCTAAGTCTTACTCAGAGTTACTTTCCTGCAACTGAGCAGCATCAAGGAGGAGTCAGGACCTGCATTTATCTGCCCTACTCCTCCGTCTCCAATTCGAAATGGCCGGCGGACTCTGCAAGAGCCAGTCACGGACACCAGTGTCCGTGTACGGACACCTTGCCTATCCCTGAGTCAAGCGCTGTCTCTTTTAGGTGACCAACAGCCTTTATTAATAGTATACTTATTCCTGGAAAGGCTTCTCCATATCCAAAAAAAGAGAGAAGAGAGATCCTTAGCTTTCTTAGGAGCTCCTAAAAAAAGAATCCAAAGGAAGAGAGTGCTTCCCTCCACTTTCCAACTTTAACAAGCTACTTCACTAGGTTGTTAGGTGCCAGCTTTTACCACCCCTCATGCCATAGTCTCTGTAGATAAGCTTTATTTTCAATACATTTCTCACATAAATTTGACCGTAGCTTATATCTTTGACTGGGGCTTAATATTGTGTGTAACCTTCCAGAGCCAAACTGGGTTTAGATAGTAATTGTTTTCACTCCTTTAGCTTGCATGTGGGGAAACACAATATTCCATGCTCTTTATCTTTAACTTTGAGAGTGGTATCCCCTTAGCATGTTCACCATACCCCAGTATTAGACTTTAACTCTGCGTGGTTTTAAATTTGCTGCTATTCGCCACTTAATCCCAGCATGCCTTAACCACAAGCCATATATAATTAATGTAGACAGTCCTTCTGGTACATAAGGGAAAACATATTGTATCAGCAAGTGCGTCACTTATCTGTTACTTGTAGTCCCCTTTGAGATTGAAGCATTGGCCAAAAAGTGCCCTCCTCAGCTTCCACAGTTCCAATTATTCAAATTGAGAGGAACGATATCCTTTCGGTGAAGTGGAGTTGTTTCAGACCTCAACCTGGTCTATTCCTCGGCTGTTAATCCCATCACCGCGACGTAGTACTCACACCTTTAGCATTTCCTTCAAACTGCGGCTTTTTGGGCTTTTGCCTAGAGGCACCAGCCGTGTGTTGGAGAGACCACTCGAGCCATTGGCGTCCTCTTGTGGATACGAGTCACCCCTTCAGCTCGTTTTCCCTGCAGACCTTTGATGTAACGGCCTGCTCCCAAGCTCTCAGCCTCACACAACGTCAGATCTTAGCTCCGCCCCTTCCCGTTACCTCCCGTAAATTCCAAATATTTAACATTCTATATTACACTCAAAGGGCTTCATTTATAAAACTGTGATTGCAGCTTTGGAACGCAAGCAAGACTCCTAACCACCTCAAGGGTGGTAGAGTTAAAGGACCATTCAATAAAATAGAACTGCATAATCAACAAATGCAGAATAAAAAGAAAATGCATAAGCACTTGGTCTAAATTTCAAATGAGTAGTAGATTTTTCTTTCTCACAAATTTCAAAGTTAGTATAATTTTCCTTCCCTCTGCATAATGTGACAGCCATCAGCCAATCACAAAATCCATATACTGTACCTATATAATGTGAATTCTTGCACATGTTCAGTAGGAGCTGTTTCCTCAGAAAGTATGTATATAAAAAGAGTGTGCACATTTATTTAATGGAAGTGAATTGGAAAGTTTTTTTTTTAAATTGCATGCTCTGTCTGAATCATGTAAATTTAATTTTGACTTTTCTATACCTTTAAATCATGCTGGTCAGGCTTACCAGGATGATTGGCAAGCCCTGCTCTCACACAATTGGTTTATTAGAGCAGGGGGCAGGACTGCACAATAGGCTGTTTGTGCGTTCATCTCCATGCTTGACAGTCAGGTTCCCAGCAGAGAACTTTGTTTTCCTGACATTTGATAAATGGGGACCAAAGTTTTTCATTATCCCTCAATCTATTGTTTTAGATATTCATGATGGGGACTGTTTAAATCACGCATGACTTGTGATTTTGCTTCATGCTTTATTCGTTTGGTAGGAAAGAGAGTGATGTGTTTTGTGTAAAAAATGAAAGGGGGCCAGTTATATTCACTACCTGATGGGGCATGCTGCCAAAATGCCTTATATTTACCAATGTATATATTTCAGTGAAATTTTGTGATTTAATAAATTATGTATGAAAAATGTAAAGAATTGCTTTTCTAATCTTCCATTACAAATTCTGATATATAACCCACACTGAGCCTGAATACAAGTGGCATGCTATTTAGTGCTTTTGCTCAAGTGATAACACCTCTAGAAGTAAAGATTTTGTGCACGCAGGATAGCAGACGTGAAAGCAGTTGAAAGTAATACTGTTGCACATGAGCAAAACTCAACGCGTGCTAACTTCAGGACTTCGGACATCGTGACCTTGCTAACTTCTTCTTCCCATAGACTTTAATGTAGATAGCAGAAGAAAAAAAAAACTAACGGCTAGATTTAGAGTTGGGCGGTAGCCGTCAAAACCAGCGTTAGAGGCTCCTAACGCTGGTTTTTACCGCCCTCTGGTATTTGGAGTCAGTCAGGAAAGGGTCTAACACTCACTTTGCAGCCGCGACTTTTCCATACTGCAGATCCCCCTACGCCATTTGCATATCCTATCTTTTCAATGGGATCTTCCTAACGCGTATTTAGAGTCTTGGCTGAAGTGAGCGTTAGAAATCTAACGACAAAACTCCAGCCGCAAAAAAAAGTCAGTAGTTAAGAGCTTTCTGGGCTAACGCCGGTTTATAAAGCTCTTAACTACTGTGCTCTAAAGTACACTAACATAAAATACCTATGTACCCCTAAACCGAGGTCCCCCCACATCGCCGCCACTCTATTAAAATTTTTTAACCCCTAATCTGCCGACCGCACACCGCTGCCACCTACGTTATCCCTATGAACCCCTAATCTGCTGCCCCTAACACCGCCGACCCCTATATTATATTTATGAACCCCTAATATGCCGCCCCCAACGTCGCCGCTACCTACCTACACTTATTAACCCCTAATCTGCCAACCGGACCGCGCCGCTATTATAATAAAGTTATTAACCCCTAATCCGCCTCACTCCCACCTCAATAACCCTATAATAAATACTATTAACCCCTAATGTGCCCTCCCTAACATCGCCGACACCTAACTTCAAGTATTAACCCCTAATCTGCCGATCGGAGCTCACCGCTACTCTATTAAATTTTTTAACCCCTAAAGCTAATTCTAACCCTAACCCTAACACCCCCCTAAGTTAAATATAATTTTATTCTAACGAAATAAATTAACTCTTATTAAATAAATTATTCCTATTTAAAGCTAAATACGTACCTGTAAAATAAACCCTAATATAGCTACAATATAAATTATAATTATATTGTAGCTATTTTAGGATTAATATTTATTTTACAGGCAACTGTGTATTTATTTTAACCAGGTACAATAGCTATTAAATAGTTAATAACTATTTAATAGTTACCTAGTTAAAATAATTACAAAATTACCTGTAAAATAAATCCTAACCTAAGTTACAATTAAACCTAACACTACACTATCAATAAATAAATTAAATAAACTACCTACAATTATCTACAATTAAACCTAACACTACACTATCAAAAAATGAATTAAATACAATACCTACAATTAAATACAATTAAATAAACTAACTAAAGTACAAAAAATAAAAAAGAACTAAGTTACAAAAAATAAAAAAATATTTACAAACATTAGAAAAATATTACAACAATTTTAAACTAATTACACCTACTCTAAGCCCCCTAATAAAATAACAAAGCCCCCCAAAATAAAAAAATGCCCTACCATATTCTAAAATTAAAATAGAAAAGCTCTTTTACCTTACCAGCCCTGAAAAGGGCCCTTTGCGGGGAATGCCCCAAAGAATTCAGCTCTTTTGCCTGTAAAAAAAACATACAATACACCCCCCAACATTACAACCCACCACCCACATACCCCTAATCTAACCCAAACCCCCCTTAAATAAACCTAACACTAAGCCCCTGAAGATCTCCCTACCTTGTCTTCACCACACCGGGTCCCGATCTGTCCAGAAGAGCCTCCGATGTCTTGATCCAAGCCCAAGCGGGGGGCTGAAGAGTGACGTCCATCCTCGGGCTGAAGTCTGGATCCAAGCGGCGGCTGAAGAAATCCATCATCGGGCTGAAGTCTTGATCCAAGCAGGCGCTGAAGAAGTCCATCATCGGGATGAAGTCTTCTATGAAGCAGCATCTTCAATCTTCTTTCTTCCGGAGCCATCATCTTCCAGCCGACGCGGAACATCCTCTTCTACCGACGCCTACTCGCCGAATGACGGATCCTTTAAATGACGTCATCCAAGATGGCGTCCGTCAAATTCCGATTGGCTGATAGGATTCTATCAGCCAATCGGAATTAAGGTAGGAAAATTCTGATTGGCTGATGGAATCAGCCAATCAGAATCAAGTTCAATCCGATTGGCTGATCTGATCAGCCAATCAGATTGAGCTCGCATTCTATTGGCTGATCGGAACAGCCAATAGAATGCGAGCTCAATCTGATTGGCTGATCGGATCAGCCAATCGGATTGAACTTGAATCTGATTGGCTGATTCCATCAGCCAATCAGAATTTTCCTACCTTAATTCCGATTGGCTGATAGAATCCTATCAGCCAATCGGAATTCGACGGACGCCATCTTGGATGACGTCATTTAAAGGAACCGTCATTCGGCGAGTAGGCGTCGGTAGAAGAGGATGTTCCGCGTCGGCTGGAAGATGATGGCTCCGGAAGAAAGAAGATTGAAGATGCTGATTCATAGAAGACTTCATCCCGATGATGGACTTCTTCAGCGCCCGCTTGGATCAAGACTTCAGCCCAATGATGGATTTCTCCAGCCGCCACTTGGATCCAGACTTCAGCCCGAGGATGGACGTCACTCTTCAGCCCCCCGCTTGGGCTTGGATCAAGACATCGGAGGCTCTTCTGGACAGATCGGGACCCGGTGTGGTGAAGACAAGGTAGGGAGATCTTCAGGGGCTTAGTGTTAGGTTTATTTAAGGGGGGTTTGGGTTAGATTAGGGGTATGTGGGTGGTGGGTTGTAATGTTGGGGGGGGTATTGTACGTTTTTTTTTTACAGGCAAAAGAGCTGAATTCTTTGGGGCATGCCCCGCAAAGGGCCCTTTTCAGGGCTGGTAAGGTAAAAGAGCTTTTCTATTTTAATTTTAGAATAGGGTAGGGCATTTTTTTATTTTGGGGGGCTTTGTTATTTTATTAGGGGGCTTAGAGTAGGTGTAATTAGTTTAAAATTGTTGTAATATTTTTCTAATGTTTGTAAATATTTTTTTTATTTTTTGTAATAGTTCTTTTTTATTTTTTGTACTTTAGTTAGTTTATTTAATTGTATTTAATTGTAGGTATTGTATTTAATTAATTTATTGATAGTGTAGTGTTAGGTTTAATTGTAGATAATTGTAGGTAGTTTATTTAATTTATTTATTGATAGCGTAGTGTTAGGTTTAATTGTAACTTAGGTTAGGATTTATTTTACAGGTAATTTTGTAATTATTTTAACTAGGTAACTATTAAATAGTTATTAACTATTTAATAGCTATTGTACCTGGTTAAAATAATTACAAAGTTGACTGTAAAATAAATATTAATCCTAAAATAGCTACAATATAATTATAATTTATATTGTAGCTATATTAGGGTTTATTTTACAGCTAAGTATTTAGCTTTAAATAGGAATAATTTATTTAATAAGAGTTAATTTATTTCGTTAGAATAAAATTATATTTAACTTAGGGGGGTGTTAGGGTTAGGGTTAGAATTAGCTTTAGGGGTGAAAAAATGTATTAGAGTAGCGGTGAGCTCCGATCAGCAGATTAGGGGTTAATACTTGAAGTTAGGTGTCGGCGATGTTAGGGAGGGCACATTAGGGGTTAATAGTATTTATTATAGGGTTATTGAGGCGGGAGTGAGGCGGATTAGGGGTTAATAACTTTATTATAATAGCGGCGCGGTCCGGTCGGCAGATTAGGGGTTAATAAGTGTAGGTAGGTAGCGGCGACGTTGGGGGCGGCATATTAGGGGTTAATAAATATAATATAGGGGTCGGCGGTGTTAGGGGCAGCAGATTAGGGGTTCATAGGGATAACGTAGGTGGCAGCGGTATGCGGTTGGCAGATTAGGGGTTAATAAATATAATATAGGGGTTGGCGGTGTTAGGGGCAGCAGATTAGGGGTACATAGCTATAATGTAGCTTGCGGTGGTGTACGGAGCGGCAGATTAGGGGTTAATAATAAAGTGCAGGGGTCAGCGATAGCAGGGGCGGCAGATTAGGGGTTAATAAGCGTAAGGTTAGGGGTGTTTAGACTTGGGGTACATGTTAGGGTGTTAGGTGCAGACTTAGGAAGTGTTTCCCCATAGGAAACAATGTAGCTGCGTTAGGAGCTGAACGCTGCTTTTTTGCAGGTGTTAGGTTTTTTTTCAGCTCAAACAGCCCCATTGTTTCCTATGGGGGAATCGTGCACGAGCACGTTTTTGAAGCTGGCCGCATCCAGTTAGGTGTCAGCGATGTTAGGGAGGGCACATTAGGGGTTAATACTATTTATTATAGGGTTATTGAGGCGGGAGTGAGGCGGGTTAGGGGTTAATAACTTTATTATAATAGCTTCGCGGTCCGGTCGGCAGATTAGGGGTTAATAAGTGTAGGTAGGTAGCGGCGACGTTGGGGGCGGCATATTAGCGGTTAATAAATATAATATAGGGGTCGGCGGTGTTAGGGGCAGCAGATTAGGGGTTCATAGGGATAACGTAGGTGGCAGCGGTGTGCGGTTGGCAGATTAGGGGTTAATAATAAAATGCAGGGGTCAGCGATAGCGGGGGCGTCAGATTAGGGGTTAATAAATATAATATAGGGGTCGGCGGTGTTAGGGGCAGCAGATTAGGGGTACATAGCTATAATGTAGCTTGCGGTGGTGTACGGAGTGGCAAATTAGGGGTTAATAATAAAGTGCAGGGGTCAGCGATAGCGGGAGCGGCAGATTAGGGGTTAATAAGCGTAAGGTTAGGGGTGTTTAGACTTGGGGTACATGTTAAGGTGTTAGGTGCAGACTTAGGAAGTGTTTCCCCATAGGAAACAATGTAGCTGCGTTAGGAGCTGAACGCTGCTTTTTTGCAGGTGTTAGGTTTTTTTTCAGCTCAAACAGCCCCATTGTTTCCTATGAGGAAATCGTGCACGAGCACGTTTTTTTAAGCTGGCCGCGTCCGTAAGCACCGCTGATATCGAGAGTTGCAGTGGCGTTAAATATGCTCTACGCTCCCTTTTTTGGAGCCTAACGCAGCCCTTCTGTGAACTCTAAATACCAGCGGTATTTAAAAGGTGCGGGGGAAAAAAAGCACGCGTAGCTAACGCACCCCTTTGGCCGCAGAACTCTAAATCTAGCCGTTAGACTTATTGCCCGCATGCTAACCCGGCAGGAGTAATTAATATTTCATATTCCAATGTTCTTCACATACAGGAAAATGTTAATATTATTTTAAATAAATATTTATATATATATACAGGTGGCCCTCAGTTCACGCTGGTTCAATTTGCGCCATTTCAGAATAACAACCTTTTTTCAGTTGAAAAGCAAAAATGCAAGTAAAAAAAAAAAGTTTTTGTTCATTAAATTTAGTTTGATGATGATGCAGTCTGTTGTGTAATTTTTTTATTAGGTGATGTTTAGCAAATGTTTTTGTTCATTAAACTTAGTTTGATGATGATACAATCTATATTATTAGGTTTATAATGCTGTTTAGCATTTAAAGTCTTCATTTCAAAGCTTTAAAAATAATTTATTAGGTATTACTTATGACAATTTTGAGAGGGGCCTGGAACCTAACTCCCTCACTTCCCATTGACTTACATTATAAACTGGGTTTTAATTTAAAACGGTTTTGATTTACAACCATTCCTCCTGGAACCTAACCCCGGCGTAAACTGAGGGCTACCTGTATATATATATATATATATATATATATATATATATATATATATATATATACAGAGAGATAAAAGTAGGGAGAAAGTAATATTAAAACTTCTTATAAATCCAGAAGATTTATTACCAACATTGTGCAGTGAATTAGACTGCTAAAAATCGCAGAAATTTTGAAAAATTTGGTGGTGCAGACCCTCTTTATTAGTATGAAACAAGAAAAAGAAAAGATAAATATAAGTGCCTTTACCCAGTAAAACTCCATATACATTGTTACCAATGCACAAGAGAATTCTGGGTAAGATATGCAAATTAGATATGTAACATATCAGGATTTTTGCTTCAAATACTGTGTAAACACACAGCAGTCCCCTAATGGGGTAAGTGCAGCAAATACAAGAAATACAAATGATTTTTGTATTTGCTGCACTTATCCCATTTTGGGACTGCTGTGTAAAGACGTTTTACTGGGTAAAGGCAAGTGGGGATACTTGCCTACATGTGCTAATTGTCTGTGCAATAATTTCTATTGATATATATATATATATATATATATATATATATATATATATATATATATATATATAAATAAACATAGGTATATATATATATATATATATATGAAACAATAAAAAGAAATCATAAATATAAGTGAGGGATTTCAGCACTCTTTTGAACTAACCAAGCAACTGATATCTGATTAGTGGCATACACAACACCTGAGAAACGACCATTTTGCAAACAAAAGTGTTACAAAGTGAAATTTATAAGACCCAGAAATAGATACTATTTACCATATAGTTAAAAGGAAAACTACTACGCATAAAGAGCGGAGCTCAACCTGTAATAAAAAGGTTAGGTAGAAAATAATATATTATTAAGCTATGATGCATCAAGCTAGGCCAAGTAAAATGGTTAAGTGTCCAGAATATGCTTACATAAAAAATATTTTGTGGAATGAAATTACCGTCCAACCAAATTACATCCAGAAGGCTACGAGGTAAAAGCGTCCTCACAAGCCTAATATAGGTTACAAAAGCTTTCCATCTTGTATATAGAAATATACTTCAAACTCTGTCCATATAGTATATCTGGGTGAACCTCAAGCTGTTAAACTGTGTGCCCGTATGTAGATATGCCAGAAGATTCCAAACTTAAGAAATACAGTCTGTGGGGCCTAGTTATCAAGCCGTCAACCTCAAATACGCTGGAATTCCGCAGCGTATTTGTGGTGAGGCTGATTCGCCTTAGTTATCAAGCCCTAGATACCGGCAAAAGTAGAAATTTGTGACGTAAACTTCAATCCGCCGGACTCAGTCCGACACAGATCGATTCTTACGTCACTCCAGATGTTCCGCACACAAGTGGGGCACAATCTGACTACTTTTGCTAGTTATCAAAAAACTAGCAGGTACGCTCGGCACTTTTCCGGCCCAGCGTACCTGGTTTTCAAACCTCCACCCTGGAGGCGGCAGATCCCATAGGAATCAATGGGAGTCTGACCATAGCGAAAGTACAAGTTTGCTGCTGCCCGACATCCCATTGTCTGCACCTAACACCCTAACATGTACCCCGAGTCTAAACAACACTAATCTGTCCCCCCTACACCGCCGCAACTAAATAAAGTTATTACCCCCTAAACCGCCGCTCCCGGAGCCCACCGCAAGCTACTCTATACATATTAACCCCTAAACCGCCGCTCCCGGAGCCCACCGCAACTATAATATATGTATTAACCCCTAAACCGCCGCTCCTGGACCCTGCTGCAACCTATATTAAATTTATTAACCCCTAATCTGCCCCCCCTACACCGTCGCCACCTATAATACATTTATTAACCCCTATCCTGCCCCCCACTACACCGCCGCCACCGTAATAAATTTATTAACCCCTAAACCTATGTCTAACACTAACCCTTACACCCCCCTAACTTAAATATTAATTAAATAAATCTAAATAATATTTCTATTATGAACTAAATTAATCCTATTTAAAACTAAATACTTACCTTTAAAATAAACCCTAATATAGCTACAATATAAATAATAATTATAGTGTAGCTATCTTAGGATTTATTTTTATTTTACAGGCATCTTTCAATTTATTTTAACTAGGTACAATAGCTATTAAATAGTTATTAACTATTTAATAGCTACCTAGATAAAATAAAGAGAAATTTACCTGTAAAATAAAAATTAACCTAAGTTACAATTACACCTAACACTACACTATACTTTAATAAATTATTCCTATTTAAAACTAAATACTTACCTGTAAAATAAACCCTAACGCCTAGATTTAGAGTTCTGCGGCCAAAGGGGTGCGTTAGCTACGCTGGCTTTTTTCTGGCTGCACCTTTTAAATACCGCTGGTATTGAGAGTTCACAGAATGGCTGCGTTAGGCTCCAAAAAAGGAGCATATAGCATATTTACCGCAACTTCAACTCTCGATACCAGCGGTACTTACGGACGCTGCCAGCTTCAAAAATGTGCTCGTGCACGATTCCCCCATAGAAAACAATGGGGCTGTTTGAGCTGAAAAAAAACCTAACACCTGCAAAAAAGCCACGTTCAGCTCCTAACGCACCCCTAACCTTACACTTATTAACCCCTATTCTGCCGCACCCGCTATTGCTGACCCCTGCATATTTTTTTTAACCCCTAATCTGCCGCTCCGTAAACCGCCGCTACTTACATTATCCCTATGTACCCCTAATCTGCTGCCCCTAACACCGCCGACCCCTATATTATATTTATTAACCCCTAATCTGCCCCCACAACGTCGCCTCCACCTGCCTACACTTATTAACCCCTAATCTGCCGAGCGGACCGCACCACTATTATAATAAAGTTATTAACCCCTAATCCGCCTCACTCCCGCCTCAATAACCCTATAATAAATAGTATTAACCCCTAATCTGCCCTCCCTAACATCGCCGACACCTAATTTCAAACATTAACCCCTAATCTGCCGACTGGAGCTCACCGCTATTCTAATAAATGTATTAACCCCTAAAGCTAAGTCTAACCCTAACACTAACACCCCCCTAACTTAAATATAATTTAAATCTAACGAAATAAATTAACTCTTATTAAATAAATTATTCCTATTTAAAGCTAAATACTTACCTGTAAAATAAATCCTAATATAGCTACAATATAAATTATAATTATATTATAGCTATTTTAGGATTTATATTTATTTTACAGGTAACTTTGTATTTATTTTAACCAGGTACAATAGCTATTAAATAGTTAAGAACTATTTAATAGCTAAAATAGTTAAAATAATTACAAATTTACCTGTAAAATAAATCCTAACCTAAGTTACAATTAAACCTAACACTACACTATCAATAAATAAATTAAATAAAATACCTACAATTACCTACAATTAAACCTAACACTACACTATCAATAAATGAATTAAATACAATACCTACAAATAACTACAATTAAATAAACTAACTAAAGTACAAAAAATAAAAAAGAACTAAGTTACAAAAAATAAAAAAATATTTAAAACAATTTAAAACTAATTACACCTACTCTAAGCCCCCTAATAAAATAACAAAGCCCCCCAAAATAAAAAAATGCCCTACCCTATTCTAAATTAAAAAAGTTCAAAGCTCTTTTACCTTACCAGCCCTGAACAGGGCCCTTTGCGGGGCATGCCCCAAGAAATTCAGCTCTTTTGCCTGTAAAAAAAACACATACAATACCCCCCCCAACATTACAACCCACCACCCACATACCCCTAATCTAACCCAAACCCCCCTTAAATAAACCTAACACTAAGCCCCTGAAGTTCTTCCTACCTTATCTTCACCTCACCGGGTATCACCGATCGGTCCTGGCTCCAAAATCTTCATCCAACCCAAGCGGGGGCTGGCGATCCATAATCCTGCTGCTGAAGAGGTCCAGAAGAGGCTCCAAAGTCTTCATCCTATCCGGGAAGAAGAGGTGATCCAGACCGGCAACCATCTTGATCCAAGCGGCATCTTCTATCTTCATCTGATGAGGAACAGCTCCATCGTGAAGACCTCCAGCACGGACCAATCTTCTTCCGACGACGTCCAACTGAAGAATGACGGTTCCTTTAAGGGACGTCATCCAAGATGGCGTCCCTCGAATTCCGATTGGCTGATAGGATTCTATCAGCCAATCGGAATTAAGGTAGGAAAATTCTGATTGGCTGATGGAATCAGCCAATCAGAATCAAGTTCAATCCGATTGGCCGATCCGATCAGCCAATCAGATTGAGCTCGCATTCTATTGGCTGTTCCGATCAGCCAATAGAATGCGAGCTCAATCTGATTGGCTGATCGGATCGGCCAATCGGATTGAACTTGATTCTGATTGGCTGATTCTGGTGTTAGGGGCAGCAGATTAGGGGTACATAAGGCTGTTCCGATCAGCCAATAGAATGCGAGCTCAATCTGATTGGCTGATTGGATCAGCCAATCGGATTGAACTTGAATCTGATTGGCTGATTCAATCAGCCAATCAGAATTTTCCTACCTTAATTCCGATTGGCTGATAGAATCCTATCAGCCAATCGGAATTGAAGGGACGCCATCTTGGATGACGTCCCTGAAAGGAGCCTTCATTCGTCGGTAGTCCGTCGGGAAAGAAGGATGTTCCGCATCGGCGGGATGAAGATTGAAGACCCCGCTTGGAAGATGACATCGCCCGGATAGAAGACTTCTTCAGCGCCTCTTGGAAGATGACATTGCCCGGATGGAAGACTTCTTCAGTGCCGATTGGAGGATCACTTCATCGGATGGAAGATTTCTTCAGCGCCGCTTGGAGGATAACTTCTGCAGCTCCGGGTCTCCTCTTCAGTTCCATCGCTGCTCGGCTGAGTGAAGACGACTCAAGGTAGGATGATCTTCAGGGGATTAGTGTTAGGTTATTTTAAGGGGGTTTGGGTTAGATTAGGGGTATGTGGGTGGTGGGTTTTAATGTTGGGGGGGTTGTATTTTTCTTTTACAGGCAAAAGAGCTGAATTCTTTGGGGCATGCCCCACAAATGGCCCTTTTAAGGGCTGGCAAGGTAAAAGAGCTTTGAACTTTTTTAATTTAGAATAGGGTAGGGCATTTTTTATTTTGGGGGGTTTGTTATTTTATTAGGGGGCTTAGATTAGGTGTAAGTAGCTTAAAATTGTTGTAATATTTTTAAAATGTATGTAACTTATTTTTTGTAACTTAGCTTTTTTTATTTTTTGTACTTTAGTTAGTTTATGTAATTGTATTTAATTGTAGTTATTTGTAGGTAATTTATTTAATTAATTTAATGATAGTGTAGTGTTAGGTTTAATTGTAACTTAGGTTAGGATTTATTTTACAGGTAATTTTGTATTTCTTTTAGCTAGGTATATATTAAATGGTTAATAACTATTTAATAACTATTCTAACTAGCTAAAATAAATACAAAGTTACCTGTAAAATAAATATAAATCCTAAGATAGCTACAATGTAATTATTAATTATATTGCAGCTATCTTAGGGTTTATTTTACAGGTAAGTATTTAGTTTTAAATAGGAATAATTTATTAAAGTATAGTGTAGTGTTAGGTGTAATTGTAACTTAGGTTAGTTTTTATTTTACAGGTTAATTTCTCTTTATTTTAGCTAGGTAAGCTATTAAATAGTTAATAACTATTTAATAGCTATTGTACCTATTTAAATTAAATTGAAATTTGCCTGTAAAATAAAAATAAATCCTAAGATAGCTACAATATAATTATTATTTATATTGTAGCTATATTAGGGTTTATTTTAAAGGTATTTAGTTTTAAATAGGATTAATTTAGTTCATAATAGAAATATTATTTAGATTTATTTAATTAATATTTAAGTTAGGGGGGTGTTAGGGTTAGTGTTAGACTTAGGTTTAGGGGTTAATAATTTTATTACAGTGGCGGCGGTGTAGTGGGGGGCAGTATAGGGGTTAATACATTTATTATAGGTGGCGACGGTGTAGGGGGGGCAGGATAGGGGTTAATAAATTTAATATAGGTTGCGGCGGGGTCAGGGAGTGACTGTTTAGGGGTTAAACTATTTATTTAGTTGCGGCGAGGTGTAGGATCAGCAGGATAGGGGTTAATAACTTTATTATAGAGGGCGACGGTATAGGGGGGGCAGGATAGGGGTTACTAGGTATAATGTAGGTGTCAGCAGTGTCCGGGAGCGTCGGTTTAGGGGTTAATACATTTATAAGAGTTGCGGCGGGGTCTAGGAGTGGCGGTTTAGGGGTTAGTAACTTTATTTAGTTGCCGGGGGCTCCGGGGGCGCCGGTATAGGGGGTAGAACAGTGTATTTAGTGTGGGTGCTTAGTGACAGGCTAGAAAGAAAGCTGTAAAAAAGCCGAAGAGCAGCGAGATCGGATGAGTGCGCGGCTTTTTGACAGCTTTTTTTATAACTTAGGCGAATTTTTGCACGTCCGCGGCGGCGATGTGAGGAGAGCTTAGGCGTGCGTATTGGGCCGGCGAAGACAGGTAAAATAGACACGTTGATAACTACCCCCCTGTGTATAAAGGTATACTGCACACTGTTACCTTTCGGCTTTCTTTTAAAATGTCAGTCCTTGCTTATTTTTCAAGGCAAATACGCTGAATAGGCAGTCTCACCTTGGTGTGAGTATTTCATCAACTCTCTTTGAGAGTGCAACACGGAAATCCCTCTATACAGCAATCTTTGTAGCAGGCTTTAAAGACTTAGCAAACAACTTGCCAGGAAAAAGCGGCAGGTCAACGTGTTACCGGGTCTTTGGGTCTTTGAGAAACAGCGAGGTGTAGATACACTCTGTAAGTGATTCAAAGTCAATGCGCGTTTCACCCCATAATGCACAGTGAAAAACTTGGGCTTCGTCAGGACTATACATTATTGAAGGTGTCAGCATAATTTATTGAATTTCATCAGGTAGGCGGTATCCCAGGTAAATGAATCAAACCTACGGGTTTAAGCTATACATGATCTGAATAGAATTATGCCGCACTGTATACAAATACATCTCTATCACTATTGCTTGCAAAATTAGATGTGTAGATCAGACAACGGCCGTCATACAAATACTGATATAATGTTAACAAGATTAGATAATTCAACTGGTAATCTATACCATAGTTAAAGTGAAAGTAAATCCTAACATTTTACAAACGCTAGGATTTACTATTGAAACAAATAAATTTCACTTTCATTCATGAAGTATAAGATACTTCATGTAGAAAGCTCCTTTATTTAATTCAAGCTCCTAAAGCAGAGCACGGCTAAAAAATGTTTTGCCTAAGTGGTGACATTTTCACCTCTTAGCCAATAGCAGTGCGGTAAATCCGTCTCCCATGGGCGCCAAGCCGGATTTACCGTATGGCTATTGACAAAAAGGTGAAAACGTCACCACTTAGCCCAAATTTTTTTTAGCAGTGGGCTGCTGTAGCAGCTAAAAATGGCAATCGATTGAATCAAATTGTGGTATACCTTTAACTATAACCCCTCCTATTTGGTCTCCACCCTATATAAGGACTACCTGTAACACTCATTTACTGCCTGATTATTGAAGTCTTAGCTACTCTGGTGTAGCTTTCCTTATCTCAGGTCTCCTATTGCTTGTATCCTGTGCAAGGTGGTTTACTTTGTTTACTCTAGCTGCGTCTTGAATCTCTTATGCTCAAATCGTTACTTTGTCATTACCGACTTTGGATCATTCAACGGCCGGATCTACTTTTTCACCGCTACCCGGAAGTAAGCCGCATTCACACACGCTGCCTCTCCAAACACGGATCTTCCAATGCGGTAACAGAAATATCACGGTCCTCAAGGTGGTAACGTATACGAACAATGCTAAAGCCTTTAAACTTCTTACCTGCTTGTTTTTGTTACCATACTGAATTATTGGGCATCTCCTATTACCTGCAACATACAATATGAACAAACATTGTATGTCTGTGGAATGTCTGAACTTGTAAATATTTTAGGCTGTGTGTGATTGCGTGAAGTAAGAAGAATCATTTGTTTCTACCAATTCAGATTCTGAGCTTGTCAGTATTTCTTTTTCATCTGTGGCCTCCGGTTATATATATATATCTTGAACATAAGATATATATTATATTAAATATTCCTTATATTTATTAACACTTAAGTCAGTAGTTAATATACAAATTCATCATATATTAAATGTCTCATATTGTTTAATCAGGCTACATAGAAGTTGTTTTCTGATTACTACAAAAAAGAGCAACAAGCTCTAATTTTAGAGCTAACCTTTATAACCAATGTGCAAATACTTGTTTACTTAAATACGAAGCTCAGAATACCACATAATAATCAGGCCTAAAAAACCGAATTTTGAATTAATTAAACATTATGGATCCTAATGAAATAAAAAAGGAGTTTAATAATGTTTACCTTAAACTTGATTATTTAGCAAGAGCTGTGACAGAAGTGCAGACTGAAAATGCTGCACTGAAAACTATAGTTAAAGATTTTGTTACACAAAAGCCTCATGACCCACCTGAACCTCATATTAATTATCCACAACCTTTTTCAGGGAAACGTTCTGAGTTCAGGGAATTTAAGAATGCCTGTAATTTATTATTTTCTCTTAGACCTAAGACTTATCATACTGAGCGGATTAAAGTTTGTACCACAATATCTTTCCTACAAGGTGAACCCAGGACTTGGGCTAATAGGTTTTTTGAAAACAATAACAATATCCTGGATTCATTACAAGATTTTTTTTCTGCTTTAACTAGTCTATATCAAGACTCAAATTCTCAAATAAATGCTGAAATGAGATTGAGGTCTTTAAAACAAGGTAAGAGAAATGTGGAGGATTATACCACTGAGTTTCAGATGTGGGCAGAGGACTCTCAGTGGAATGAAATCAGTTTGAAAAATCAATATCGTTTAGGTTTATCTGAAACACTCAAAGATGAACTTTCACGTCTTGAGATCCCAGATACCCTTGATGGTCTTATTAAATTAAGTACATCTTTAGATCGTCGTTTGAGAGAAAGGAGGGCAGAAAAGGCCTCTAATGATACCTCATATAGAAGATCTTACCAAGTAACAACAAGTCATGACAAAGCTCATGGCAGTGCTACCCCTATGGAGATTGGTGTACTTAGAGGACCTCTGCCACCAGAGGAAAAAATTAGAAGGAGGTTGGAAAATCTCTGTTTATATTGTGCTCAAAAAGAACATGTAGTATCTACTTGTCCTTTGTTGAAAAAACAAAAGAATGGTAAGAAAAAAACCAGTGACTTTATTTACAGCATAGCTAATGATACACACATGACTTTGTCTATTTCTTTACAGTGGGACCAGAAAAATATCCAAACCAAGGCATTAATTGATTCAGGAGCATCCGGAAATTACATTGATTCCACTTATGTAAATAAAAATCGAATACCTACTATTTGTAAACAAAATCCTGTATCTATTAAGCTGATAGATGGTTCATTAATAGAACAAGGACCTATTACACATCATACTATTCCCCTGCTTGTAACATCATTGCAGGGACACACTGAATATTTATCTTTTGATCTTATAACCATACATCAGCATACTCTCATCCTAGGCTATCCTTGGTTGAAGAAACACAACCCTCACATAAATTGGGTTTCAAATAAGGTAACATTAGATTCTGCTTTTTGTTCCCAAACTTGTTATCCACATCAAACCATAGCGTCACTTGATATTGGTTTACCCTCGTGTTATCAGGATTTGGCAGATGTATTTAATTTAAAAGAGGCAGAAAACCTTCCACCTCATAGGGAGTTTGACTGTCCTATCGATATAATACCTGGTTCCAAAATCCCTCATGGTAAGATCTATCCCCTCTCTCAAGAGGAACTCCAGTATATAAGAAACTACTTAGACGAAAATTTACGTAAGGGATTTATTTCACACTCCACATCCCCTGCAGCTGCAGGTATGTTTCTAGTAAGAAACAAGGATGGTACCATAAGACCTATTATTGATTATAGAGCATTAAATAACATCACAATAAAAAACAGATACCCGTTACCTTTAATACCTGAACTTTTGGAACGTCTAACTGGTGCAACTATTTACACCAAATTAGATTTAAAGGGAGCTTATAATTTGATTAGAATTAAAGAAGGTCACGAATGGAAAACGGCATTCAGGACCAGATATGGCCTTTTCCAATATAATGTAATGCCTTTTGGTCTGAGTAATGCTCCGGCAACTTTTCAGTTTTTTATAAATGAGATCTTTCGTGACCTGATAGACGTTTGTGTCATAATATACCTTGACGACATATTAATTTATTCTAGAACACCTCAAGAGCATGAAAAACATGTACGCTGGGTATTAACTCGTTTAAAAGAACACAAACTATATGCTAAACTGGAAAAATGTTCCTTTCATGTCACAGAAATAAAATTCTTGGGTTACATCATCAGTCCCAACAAAATTCAAATGGATCCAGAGAAGGTATCAGCAATTCTAAATTGGCCTACTCCTACTTCCACAAAATCTGTACAACGATTCATTGGTTTTGCGAATTTTTATAGGAAGTTTATAAAAAATTTCTCTTCAATCGTTAAACCATTAACAACACTCACTAGTGAAAAACAAAGATTTAAGTGGACCGAATCCGCTAGTCTTGCCTTTAATAAATTGAAAGAAAATTTTACTACAGCTCCCATTCTAGTTATGCCAGATTTTGATTCAGAATTTATCCTTGAAGTAGATGCATCCGACTCAGGTATCGGTGCAGTTTTATCACAACAAGATAAGAACAAGACTGAGATTCATCCTATTGCTTTCTATTCAAAAATGTTAACTAGTGCTGAGAAAAACTATAGCATAGGAGATAAAGAACTTCTAGCTATAAAACGTGCTCTAGATCATTGGAGACATTTATTAGAAGGTTCTAAGCTACCTTTTAAGATTTATACTGACCATAAAAATCTTGAATTTCTAAAAACAAGTAAGACCTTGTCTGCAAGACAAGCAAGATGGTCTATATTTTTTGATCGTTTCGATTTTCTCTTAACCTACAGACCAGGACATTTAAATACCAAAGCCGATGCCCTCTCTAGATTACATGAACAAGACACTCATAATCAAATTTACCAAATCATTCCAAAAGAAAAAATTATAGGTTTATTAACACCTTTAGAAGAGGAGATCTTAAAAGAATTAAAACATGAACCACCACATGGAATAGACTGTCAAAAAGATTCCAAGACTGGTCTTTTCTATCATAATTCTAAACTATATATCCCCAAACAAATTAGATCTTCTATTCTTAAACAAACCCATGACGGGACACTAGCAGGCCATCCAGGTATTTCTAAAACTATAGACCTAACCAGGAGAAATTATTGGTGGCCACTCATGGATACCTATATTACAAACTATGTAAAACATTGTGATACCTGTGCCAGAAACAAGTTAACACACAAAAGACCATCAGGTCTTTTATCTCCTCTGCCTATTCCTGACAAACCCTGGAGTACCATATCAATGGACTTTATTGTCGAGTTACCTGAATCCCACCATTACAATACTATTTTAGTTGTCATTGATCATTTAACAAGACTGGCTCATTACATTCCCCTAAAAGGTCTCCCTACAGCTTTCACTACAGCTCACGTTTTCCTAGACAACATAGTTCGCTTACATGGACTGCCCAAAGTTATAATAACTGATCGTGGTACACAGTTTACCTCTAATTTTTGGAGATCCCTATGTAAGTTAATCAAAATTGATTCTAGATACTCGACTGCTTTTCACCCTCAGACAAATGGCCTTACAGAACGACTCAACCAAACCCTTGAGCAATATCTTCGTTGTTATATATCTCATCTGCAGGATGACTGGTCATCCTATTTACCTTTGGCTGAATTCTGTTATAACAATACTACTTCTACATCTACTAAACTATCCCCATTCTTCGTTACTTATGGATATCATCCTACTACTATTTCATTGTCCTCTCAACAAGTGAACTCTCCCTCAGCATTGGATTTCGCAACTACCCTACAAGAAAGACTTAACATCCTGAAAAAACATCTTTCGGAAGCTAAAGATTATCAAAAAAGGTTATATGATACCCATCACACTGCTAGCCCGGCTTATCAGATTGGAGATTTGGTACTACTCTCGACAAAGAATCTCAAACTGTCAGTTCCTAGCAAAAAGTTAGCAAATCAATATTTGGGTCCTTTTAAGATTTCTAAAATAATCAACCTCAATGCTGTGAGATTAGAGCTTCCCCAGGATTTTAAGATTCACCCCTCTTTTCATGTCTCTCTGTTAAAACCATATCTTCCTTCACCTCAGTCTCTCTCCTTGTCTCGACCACCTCCAATACTCGTTGATGATCGAGAGGAGTATGAAGTTGAAGCTGTATTGGATTCTAGGATCCATAGGAAGAGGTTAGAGTATCTTGTGAAATGGAAAGGTTATGGTTCGGAGGATAACTCTTGGCAGCTTCATTCTGATCTTCGCACTCCCCGTCTTCTACGAAATTTTCATCGTCGCTATCCTGAGAAACCTAGTTTGGAAACCCCTGGGGTGCTTCCTTGAAGGGGGGGAGATGTGGTATACCTTTAACTATAACCCCTCCTATTTGGTCTCCACCCTATATAAGGACTACCTGTAACACTCATTTACTGCCTGATTATTGAAGTCTTAGCTACTCTGGTGTAGCTTTCCTTATCTCAGGTCTCCTATTGCTTGTATCCTGTGCAAGGTGGTTTACTTTGTTTACTCTAGCTGCGTCTTGAATCTCTTATGCTCAAATTGTTACTTTGTCATTACCGACTTTGGATCATTCAACGGCCGGATCTACTTTTTCACCGCTACCCGGAAGTAAGCCGCATTCACACACGCTGCCTCTCCAAACACGGATCTTCCAATGCGGTAACAGAAATATCACGGTCCTCAAGGTGGTAACGTATACGAACAATGCTAAAGCCTTTAAACTTCTTACCTGCTTGTTTTTGTTACCATACTGAATTATTGGGCATCTCCTATTACCTGCAACATACAATATGAACAAACATTGTATGTCTGTGGAATGTCTGAACTTGTAAATATTTTAGGCTGTGTGTGATTGCGTGAAGTAAGAAGAATCATTTGTTTCTACCAATTCAGATTCTGAGCTTGTCAGTATTTCTTTTTCATCTGTGGCCTCCGGTTATATATATATATCTTGAACATAAGATATATATTATATTAAATATTCCTTATATTTATTAACACTTAAGTCAGTAGTTAATATACAAATTCATCATATATTAAATGTCTCATATTGTTTAATCAGGCTACATAGAAGTTGTTTTCTGATTACTACAAAAAAGAGCAACAAGCTCTAATTTTAGAGCTAACCTTTATAACCAATGTGCAAATACTTGTTTACTTAAATACGAAGCTCAGAATACCACACAAATAAAGGAGCTTTCTATATGAAGTATCTTATACTTCAGGAATGAAAGTGCCCTTTATTTGTTTCAATAGTAAATCCTAGAGTTTGTAAAATGCTAGGATTTACTTTCACTTTAAAAAGAGAATCATTGCAATTGATACTGAAAAACTACTCACATTTAGATTTTATACAGAGAAATGAACTGTTTTGAAAAAGATACTATGTTACAAAGATCCAAACATTATATTTCTATACATGCAAAACTGAGATAGTGAACCTAATAAAAGGTTTTACTTATTTTTCATCATGGAAAAAAGGATATAATTAAAGAAAAGTAGCTTGTATGCATCATTTTATCTAATAGTCTACTAAGAATATCCTAAAGAACAAGGAAAAAAAGACAGAAAAATCTGTCCAATATCTTTTACTAAGCATTTAATTCAAATAGGGGGTAAATTCTAATTTCTCATTAAGACCTTCAGGATAAAACGTTGAGGCAGGACTACTATTATGGACTTCTGCAAAATGACATGCTACACTGGTATCCCTCGAGTACATTATATCATCACGATGTTCTTGAATCCTATCCTTAGAAAAACGTTTTGTCTTTCCAACATAAAAATAGGAACATGAACACCGTTATAAATAAACAACCCCTACAGAATTACAATTTACAAATATTTTAATTCTATATTCATCACTGCTGTCAGTATGAAAAGTTTTTCATTTAAACTTATATGGACAGTAGACGCAATGTCCACATGGGTAACTCCCTTTTACTTCTTGATGAATAGCTAACCAATTTTTTTGAGGAATGAGTTTTTACAAATCTACTTTGAACCAGTTTATCTTTCAAACTGGGAGATTTCTTTGCAGTCATCAATGGATATTCTCCTACTTTCTCTTTAGTTTTCTCATCAAGCATTAATATATGCCATTTTTTTTATAGAATATTTCTTATATTATTCCATTGACAATTGTATGTGGTAATGAACCTAGTGTAACCTCTATTTTCTCTCTGATTTGTACTGTATAGGAGGAAATCTCTGTCTTGTTTCTTTACTCTATTCTTTTTTGATGAGGATATCAAGAAAGGCCAGTTCTGTTCTACTGCAGATCATAGTAAGAAACATATTACGACAATTATTATTGAGTATGCTTACAAATTCATTAAAACATTGCTCTAAGCCATTCCATAATAGGAAAATGTCATCGACATATCTCACCCAAAGTGAGACATGTCGTTCAAAGATGTCACTGAGCTTACCGAAGACATTGAAGTGCTCCCATGCCCCCAGATGCAAACACGCATAGGTGGGGGCACGACTGCACCCATAGCGGTACCTCGGATTTGTTTAAATAAAGCTTTATCAAATTGGAAGATATTATTCTCTAAAGTAAAGCGTAAAAGTTTCAAAATGAATTTAGTATGATTACTAAAAGCAGGGCCTCTTGTTTCTAGGAAATGTTCGCATTCCTCCACCCCAATATCATGTGGGATGGAGGAATAAAAACTCTCCACATCTAGAGAGACCAGAATGGTATCCGGTTCAACCGATATGCCATCTAGTTTTCTTAGCAGATCATGGGTGTCTTTGACATAGGAAGGGTTATTAAAAAGGGGTGCAAAAAACTATCTAAATAGTTTCCAATATTCTCACTGATACTTCCTATTCCGGAAACTATAGGTCTACCAGGAGGATGAGATTTATTTTTATGAAGTTTCGGAATTATGTAGAAAGTTGGCATTATTGGATGTTTTGTAAAAAGATTTTCAAATTCTTTTAAATTAATTCAACCATTCCTTTTTGCTTCTAAAAGCAAGTACCTTAGTTCTTGTTGAACTTTTTGAATATGGTTAATGAAAAGTTTTTCATATTGTTGTTTATCATGAAGTTGTATTTTCACTTCATTTAAGTAAAACAATTGATCCAATATTACCAAATTTCCACCTTTGTCCGGCTTTATAATAATATTTGGAGCTTCTATTAATTCTTTTAGAGCCCTTCTTTCTTGAAAGTTCAAATTATTAAAGGGAATATAATTCTCATTTAAAGTTTCTAAGTCTCGTTCAACCGCTTTGACAAAAAGGGAGACTGCGGGTATTTGGGCTATTGAGGGCATAAAGGTAGAATATGGTTTAAAAGAGGTCTCACATTTACCTAAATTTTCTTGATCAATTGTTGATCCTTCATTTTCATCTAAGAGTGATCTTAAATTAGAGATTGCAACCTGATCTTTATTCTTTTCATCATCAATTTGACTCATTATTTGTGAAAGCACAAGTTTTCTAGCAAATACATGTAAATCTTTCAACATCTCAAACTTGTCAAGTCTATTTGTGGGGCAGAATGATAACCCCTTTTGTAACACACTTATATGTGCCAAATTAAGTCTAAAATTTGAAAGATTTACTATTTGCATTTCTGTTTCTTATTTTTGCTTATTTAATAGTTTCTATATGTCCTCCTGCGAGGTCTTCTGCCCCTTGATATGTCCTGCCTCATAAAGTCCCCTCGCCCCCTCTGTTGTCTCTGGGGGTATTTCCTTTCTTGCATATCTAAATCTAAAGTCTCTTTTACTTTTCCTGCCTTCCTTTCTTATCTTCCTGTGTTTGGAGTGTTTATAAAAGTTTCCCCATTTTTTGAGGTTCTGTCCATCTCTAATTCTCTATCAGAGGCATCCGAACCTGAATCATATGATCCTTTCTCAATTCTGTAAACATAAACCTTTTTCTTTTTGTAATCATCTTGATCCCTATAGAACTTTCTACATTTTCGTGACTTAATGTCTGCCTGTAGTCTTGAAATATAATTTTTCGTTTCATCATTAAATTTACTAAAATTTGTGTCATTTTCAAACTTATTTACAATTTGCAATGCTACATCAACTTCGATTTTGACTTTTTCAAGTCTTTTTACATTTCTCATTAGTAAGAGACATTGGCCTAGATTTAGAGTTTAGAGGCTCCTAACGCTGGTTTTTACCGCCCTCTGGTATTTGGAGTGAGTCATTAAAGGGTCTAACGCTCACTTTCCAGCCGTGACTTTTCCATACCGCAGATCCCCTTACGTCAATTGCGTATCCTATCTTTTCAATGGGATCTTTCTAACGCTGGTATTTAGAGTCGTGGCTGAAGTGAGCGTTAGAAATCTAACGACAAAACTCCAGCCGCAGAAAAAAGTCAGTAGTTAAGAGCTTTCTGGGCTAACGCCGGTTTATAAAGCTCTTAACTACTGTGCTCTAAAGTACACTTACACCCATAAACTACCTATGTACCCCTAAACCGAGGTCCCCCCACATCGCCGCCACTCTATTAAAATTTTTTAACCCCTAATCTGCCGACCGCACGCCGCTGCCACCTACATTATCCCTATGAACCCCTAATCTGCTGCCCCTAACACTGCCGACCCCTATATTATATTTATTAACCCCTAATCTGCCGTCCCCGCTATCGCTGACACCTGCATATTATTATTAACCCCTATTCTGCCGCTCCGTACACCGCTGCCACCTAGATTATCCCTATGTACCCCTAATCTGCTGCGCCTAACACCGCCAACCCCTATATTATATTTATTAACCCCTAATCTGCCCCCCTCACTGTCGCCTCCACCTGCCTACACTTATTAACCCCTAATCTGCCGAGCGGACCGCACCGCTACTATAATAAAGTTATTAACCCCTAATCCGCCTCACTCCCGCCTCAATAACCCTATAATAAATAGTATTAACCCCTAATCTGCCCTCCCTAACATCGCAGACACCTAACTTCAAGTATTAACCCCTAATCTGCCGATCAGAGCTTACCGCTACTCTAATAAATTTTTAACCCCTAAAGTCCAACCCTAACCCTAACACCCCCCTAAGTTAAATATAATTTTATTCTAACTAAATAAATTAACTCTTATTAAATAAATTATTCCTATTTAAAGCTAAATACTTACCTGTAAAAGAAACCCTAATATAGCTACAATATAAATTATAATTATATTGTAGCTATTTTATGATTTATATTTATTTTACAGGCAACTTTGTATTTATTTTAACCAGGTACAATAGCTATTAAATAGTTAATAACTATTTAATAGTTAAAATAGTTAAAATAATTACAAAATGACCTGTAAAATAAATCCTAACCTAAGATACAATTAAACCTAACACTACACTATCAATAAATTAATTAAATACAATACCTACAATTATCTATAATTAAACCTAACACTACACTATCAATAAATTAATTAAATACAATACCTACAATTATCTATAATTAAACTTAACACTACACTATCAATAAATTAATTAAATACAATACCTACAAATAAATACAATTAAATAAACTAACTAAAGTACAAAAAATAAAAAAGAACTCTTACAAAAATAAAAAAATATTTACAAACATTAGAAAAATATTACAACAATTTTAAACTAATTACACCTACTCTAAGCCCCCTAATAAAATAACAAAGCCCCCCAAAATAAAAAAATGCCCTACCCTACTCTAAAATAAAAAAGTTCAAAGCTCTTTCACCTTACCAGCCCTGAAAAGGGCCCTTTGCGGGGCATGCCCCAAAGAATTCAGCTCTTTTGCCTGTAAAAAAAACACATACAATACCCCCCCAACATTACAACCCACCACCCACATACCCCTAATCTAACCCAAACCCCCCTTAAATAAACCTAACACTAAGCCCCTGAAGATCTCCCTACCTTGTCTTCACCTCACCGGGTCCCGATCTGTCCAGAAGAGGGTCCGAAGTCTTGATCCAAGCCCAAGGGGGGGGCTGAAGAGTGACGTCCATCCTCGGGCTGAAGTCTGGATCCAAGCGGCGGCTGAAGAACTCCATCATTGGGCTATAGTCGGAAGTCCATCATCGGGATGAAGTCTTCTATCAAGCCGCATCTTCAATCTTCTTTCTTCCGGAGCGGAGCGGAGCCATCTTCTTCCAAGCCGACGCGGAACATCCTCTTCAACCGACGCCTACTCACCGAATGACGGTTCCTTTAAATGACATCATCCAAGATGGCGTCCCTCGAATTCCGATTGGCTGATAGGATTCTATCAGCCAATCGGAATTAAGGTAGGAATAATCTGATTGGCTGATGGAATCAGCCAATCAGATTCAAGTTCAATCCGATTGGCTGATTCAATCAGCCAATAAGATTGAGCTTGCATTCTATTGGCTGTTCCGATCAGCCAATAGAATGCAAGCTCAATCTGATTGGCTGATTGGATCAGCCAATCAGATTGAACTTGAATCTGATTGGCTGATTCCATCAGCCAATCAGAATATTCCTACCTTAATTCCGATTGGCTGATAGAATCCTATCAGCCAATCGGAAATTCGAGGGACGCCCTCTTGGATGACGTCATTTAAAGGAACCGTCATTCGGTGAGTAGGCGTCGGTTGAAGAGGATGTTCCGCGTTGGCTTGGAAGAAGATGGCTCCGCTCCGCTCCGGAAGAAAGAAGATTGAAGATGCGGCTTGATAGAAGACTTCATCCCGATGATGGACTTCCGACTTCAGCCCGATGATGGAGTTCTTCAGCCGCCGCTTGGATCCAGACTTCAGCCCGAGGATGGACGTCACTCTTCAGCCCCCCGCTTGGGCTTGGATCAAGACTTTGGAGCCTCTTCTGGACAGATCGGGACCCGGTGAGGTGAAGACAAGGTAGGGAGATCTTCAGGGGCTTAGTGTTAGGTTTATTTAAGGGGGGTTTGGGTTAGATTAGGGGTATGTGGGTGGTGGGTTGTAATGTTGGGGGGGGTATTGTATGTGTTTTTTTTACAGGCAAAAGAGCTGAATTCTTTGGGGCATGCCCCGCAAAGGGCCCTTTTCAGGGATGGTAAGGTAAAAGAGTTTTGAACTTTTTTATTTAAGAATAGGGTAGGGCATTTTTTTATTTTGGGGGGCTTTGTTATTTTATTAGGGGGCTTAGAGTAGGTGTAATTAGTTTAAAATTGTTGTAATATTTTTCTAATGTTTGTAAATATTTTTTTATTTTTTGTAACTTAGTTCTTTTTTATTTTTTGTACTTTAGTTAGTTTATTTAATTGTATTTATTTGTAGGTATTGTATTTAATTAATTTATTGATAGTGTAGTGTTAGGTTTAATTATAGATAATTGTAGGTATTGTATTTAATTAATTTATTGATAGTGTAGTGTTAGGTTTAATTGTAACTTAGGTTAGGATTTATTTTACAGGTAATTTTGTAATTATTTTAACTATTTTAGCTATTAAATAGTTATTAACTATTTAATAACTATTGTACCTGGTTAAAATAAATACAAAGTTGCCTGTAAAATAAATATTAATCCTAAAATAGCTATAATATAATTATAATTTATATTGTAGCTATATTAGGGTTTATTTTACAGGTAAGTATTTAGCTTTAAATAGGAATGATTTATTTAATAAGAGTTAATTTATTTCGTTAGATAAAAATTATATTTAACTTAGGGGGGTGTTAGTGTTAGGGTTAGACTTAGCTTTAGGGGTTAATCCATTTATTACAGTAGCGGCGAGATTCGGTCGGCAGATTAGGGGTTAATAATTGAAGTTAGGTGTCGGCGATGTTAGGGATGGCAGATTAGGGGTTAATACTATTTATTATAGGGTTATTGAGTCGGGAGTGAGGCGGATTAGGGGTTAATAACTTTATTATAGTAGCGGTCCGGTCCGCTCGGCAGATTAGGGGTTAATAAGTGTAGGCAGGTGGAGGCGATATTGTGGGGGGCAGATTAGGGGTTAATAAATATAATATAGGGGTCGGCGGTGTTAGGGGTAGCAGATTAGGGGTACATAGGGATAATGTAGGTAGCGGCGGTTTACGGAGCGGCAGATTAGGGGTTAAAAAAAATATGCAGGTGTCAGCGATAGCGGGGGCGGCAGAATAGGGGTTAATAATATAAGGTTAGGGGTGTTTAGACTCGGGGTACATGTTAGAGTGTTAGGTGCAGATGTAGGAAGTGTTTCCCCATAGAAAACAATGGGGCTGCGTTAGGAGCTGAACGCTGCTTTTTTGCAGATGTTAGGTTTTTTTTCAGCTCAAACTGCCCCATTGTTTTCCATGGGGATATCGTGCACGAGCACGTTTTTGAAGCTGGCCGCGTCCGTAAGCACCACTTGTATCTAGAGTTGCAGTGGCGTTAAATTATGCTCTACGCTCCCTTTTGGGAGCCTAACGCAGTGAAAACCCAGCCATTCTGTGAACTCTAAATACCAGCGGTATTTAAAAGGTGCGGGAGAAAAAAAGCACGCGTCGCTAACGCACCCCTTCGGCCGCCAAATTCTAAATCTAGCCGTAAGTGTCTACAGTCCATATAGGCTTAAACAATAAACTTTTCATACTGACAGCAGTGATGAATATAGAATTAAAATATTTGCAAATTGTAATTCTGTAGGGGTTCTTTATTTATTACGGTCTTCATGTTCCTATTTTTATGTTGGAAAGACAAAACGTTTGTTCAAGGATAGGTTTCAAGAACATTGTGATGATGTAATGTACTTCAGGGATACCAGTGTAGCACGTCATTTTGCAGAAGTCCATAATAGTAGTCCTGCCTCTTTAAAGTTTATAGGAATAGACAGAGGCATTCAAAATGGCAGAGGAGGGGATGAGGATAAATGTTTGTTAAGAAAGGAGACAAAGTTGATTTACTTGTTAAAAATGTTGTAGCCTAAAGGTCTTAATGAGAAATTAGAATTTGCCCCCTATTTGAATTAAATGCTTAGTAAAAGATATTGGACAGATTTTTCTGTCTTGTTTCCTACATAGGTACTTATAAAAGGCTTAAGAGTATATATATATTGAATCTGTTCCCGCTTTCTTTTCATTTTTTTCTTTTTTTACATTTCTCTTTTCTCTCAAAAAATAAATATGTGAGTCACTTATAATGCACAGAAGATAAGCACGAATACACGTACATAAATTTTAAGGATTGCATGGTATTTGCTAGGTAATTGCTTTGGGACCCATACAGGTTTAGTAGCCAAAAGACTATAAATATTGAATGTGAGTGGCCACTCTATCAAATATGTGAGTCATTACTAGACACAGAGGTGTATTACATATAAAGCACCGGATTCGGTTTGATCTCGGAAGTGAAGTAGGGCTCTGAAGGGTAGAAACAACCAGTTATATATAGAATACATAAAGGGTTCGGAATAAAGATAACTGTACAGGTACACATTAAGGTTCAGTAGCCTAAAGATTTTAGGTATGAATTTTGTCTTGCCTTTTTAAAAAAAATATGCAAGTCATTATCTGATACAGAGACACGTAGCCTAGTAGGCTCCGGATCCAGCCTGATCTCGGAAGCAAAGTAGGGCTCTGAAGGGTAGCAACATTCTGTTACAAACAACATCACACAATGGGCTCAGAATTAAAATAACACCCATCCAAACATAGAATTATCACTGTACCTAGATACATTTTAGGGATTTTTGTGTGCCTAACCATACAAACTCATACAAAGGCTTGCTAGCCAACAATATTGTTTATATTTACTCTGTTCTGTTATTCTTAATAAATAAGCAAGTCACCATTATAGAGGTATAAGTTTCAGAAGGCACTGGATCCAGTCTGATCTCGGAAGTGAAGCAGGGCTCTGAAGGGCAGTAATAATTTGTTGCATACAGAAATACACGAGATAGCAAGAACTAAATAATACCTATCCAAATAGACAGACGTACGATCGTCACAGATTTAGTCATAAAAAGCCCAGGAAGTCCAAATTTTAAAAGAAATTCTAAACCCCTATCTCCAAAGCTTATGGACAAATATATGACAAGCACGAAAAATAAATCTCCAGCTATGCCCCTTAAAAGGGATAAAAAACAGAAATCAGTGCAGGAGCCCGGCACAGATATAAGTTTAGAGAGCCCGGGCAAAAATCAAGACACACAGATGACAATAAACCAGCTCGCTGAACTACTACTTCCTCAATTTGATCTAGTAAAGAAGGAGATAATAGATCTATCCCAGGAAGTAAGACAATTTTCAGTAAGAATTTCAGAAGTGGAGTCTAGGGTATCAGAAGTGGAAGATAAGGTATATATACAGGACATAAATATAGCTGAAAATACAGAAAAAATTAAGGCATTACAACTAAAAGTGGAAGATCTGGAGGATAGATCCCGCCGGAACAATATCCGGGTGGTGGGGCTCCCAGAAACTAAAGAATTTGAGGATTTACTGAGATTTGCAGCTAGTACGCTCCCTAGGCTGTTGGGGATACAAATGGATAAGGGCGCACTCCAAGTCGAGTAAGCTCACAGAGTAGGCAGTGTCAGGCATCCAACAGATGGAAACACATGCCCCAGGATGTTGTTAGTTAGGTATCTTAGCTTCCAGGACAATGTTAACATCATGCAACACTACAGGAAAACACAAACACTCTTAATTGAGGGGAAAAAATCTTGTTATTTCAGAACTTCTACTCTGAAACATCCCTCAGGAGAAGGGCAATGGCACCATTCTGTTTAGGTTTAATCAAAGCAGGGCTAAAAGCTACAATGATTTATCCTGCAAAAATAACAGTGCTAAGCATGGAGGGGAGAGTAGTGTTAAACTCTGTTAAGGAAGCCAAAGATTTTTGCTAAAAAAATGTTGAAAACAACATTGAGGTGTGAAAAGTCCCAAGTCTTCGTATACTATTTAAAATTAATGTATGACAATGACACAGAAATTGAGAAATGTAAGCGCAGGTTCCATGCTGTAAGGTGGGTCGGGGGGGGCGTGTGTGGGGGCAGAGAGGGATGGACTTTTTTTTTTTTCCTCTCCTGCTTATTTTTTGCTATCTGAGTTGTAGATAGGATAACAATGACTGTACCGTTAAACTTAGTTTCGTGGAATGTGGAAGGGATAACTTCCCCCATTAAACGGAAGAACGTTATGAGAATGCTGAAATGTGAGAAACCAGATATTACTTTTCTTCAGGAGCTGCATTTGAAAAGCTCTGAGATAGAGAAATTGAAAGTAAATTGGGTTGCAGAAATAGTGGCAACACCATGCAATAAGCGTAAGCGGGGAGTGGCTATCATTATAAATAAAAAGATAACATATAAAATCTTAAAGCAAGCTCTTCAGGAGCTGCATTTGAAAAGCTCTGAGATAGAGAAATTGAAAGTAAATTGGGTTGCAGAAATAGTGGCAACACCATGCAATAAGCGTAAGCGGGGAGTGGCTATCATTATAAATAAAAAGATAACATATAAAATCTTAAAGCAAGAACGTGATCCTCAGGGCAGGTACATTATCCTTCAGATGCAGATAGAGGGTGTAAGCTGGACGTTTTGTAACATATATGGTCCCGACTTCCAATAAGCTCAAGAAACATTTCTGGCAAAAGATTCAACATATCTACGTCAGAACTTGGTTATAGCAGGGGACATGAATTTTACTTTGTATCCCGAGATGGACAGGTTCAGAATCAGATGTAGCCAGTCAAATTATCAAGAAGCCAAATACTTTAGGAATTATGTTAAAGCACTAAAACCGAATGATATTTTGCGGTCACAACACCCGGATGACCGGACGTATACATGTGAGTCCAAGATGCACAGGAATTTTTTGCGCATAGATTTATTCTTGATAGGAGAACAAGTATCTAGGTTCGAGATGGAAACCAAAATTGCAGACATTATCCTTTCAGACCACGCAATTATTAGTCTCAAGATCTGGGCAGACACAAATATTAGAAGTAAGGGGAACTCATTCCGCTTCCCAGCGTATATGAGCAAAAATATACATTTTTCAAATTGGTTAAAATCAAGATGGCAAGAGTATTGTTCACAGAATGTAGAGTATAAGAATAAGACAGAAACTTTTTGGGAGGCAGGGAAAGCGGTCATGCGTGGAGAAATCAAGGCATATATGGTCAAACTGACCCATAAAAGGAGAGCGAGAGAGACACAATTGGCGAATCAACTTAGAAATGCATACGATAAATACCTTAAGTGTCCCAATCAAGATACTTGGAGTAAATATATATTATCTAAAACAGAAAGAGAGGATTTCTTAGAGAAAAATGGGCAGGGGAAGATCTTAAAGCTAGGGCTATGTAGCAATGCCAACTGGGGGTCTCTGCCAAGCATTTGGCAAAGATAACAAAGTTTCGGAAAAAGAAAAACTTAATATCAGCTATTAGAGAAGGAAAAAAGATCCTCACTAAATCATCAGAGATTAGAGAAGTATTTTTTAAATATTATCAAAACATTTATTCCAGTGGCGATATAAATGAGGGTGCCAAGGCGCAGTTTTGGGATAGAATTAAATTGCCTCGTATATCTTCTGAGGAACTGAATCAAATCAACGCAGTGATTACTGAGTCAGAGATAGTAAAGGTAATACAAAGGACGAAAACAGGAAAAGCACCAGGCACGGATGGCCTTTCAATCGAATTTTACAAAATATTATTAGATACATTAGGTGGTACACTAGATAATCTATATAATGGCTACTTTCAAAGAAAAGCATTGAAGTCACCCTACTTCTCCGACTCAGTTATCACCCTCATACATAAGAAAGGGAAAAGACCGGAGGAATTATCAGCTTATCGCCCAATCTCCCTGTTAAATCAGGATTACAAAATAATCATGTTGGTTATGGCAGACAGACTTAAAAAAGTTGTGGGCAATCTAATACACACAGATCAGACGGGCTTTATTCCGAACAGGAACTCTGTGCGAAATATGAGAAGAGTCCTAACAGTTTGGACCACTTTCATCAGGCCAACCAGGTAGGCAGAAATAAATGTACAAGCAGCATGAATAGGGACATAGCATTAGTCACGGTAGATGCTGAAAAAGCTTTTGACTCCATTGAGTGGAATCATCTTATAACTGCTCTCGAAAATTTCGATTTTGCAGGCCACCTGGTTGACCTGGTGGAAGTGATCTACAACAAACCAAGATTGCAGCTTCTGGTGAATGGGGAACTAACACAATACATAATCTTAGAAAAAGGAACACGTCAAGGTTGCCCGCTATCCCCGTTGCTATTTGACCTTGCCCTGGAGCCTCTGGCAGTATATATCAGACAAGCAATACAACCAGTTAAGGTAGGCAGGGAGAGCCTATTGATATCTCTCTATGCAGATGACATACTTCTATTTTTGCAGAATACCGTAGAAACATTCCAAGATTTATTGAAAACATAACTGAGTTCAGCTCATTCTCAGGGTACAAAATTAACTCCAAAAAATCTGAGTTATTATGGGTAAATAAGACAAGGCAAAGTATAAATCATATGTTCAGGGAAGTTAAAGTTATTAACTATTTAGGGATTAAGATAAGTAGAAACCCCAGTGAATGGTACCGATTAAACTACAGTGAATTTTTTGAGAATATTCAAACAGACCTAAATAAATGGAATTTACACTATCTGTCGATATCGGCTAGGTGTATGTTAATTAAAACAATCTTATTCCCTAAGATTCTCTTCCTTATACAAAATTTACCCATATTTATAACTAAAAAAAGATATTGATAAGTATAATAAAGCTTGTACCACCTTTATTTGAGGGAAAAAGAAACCAAGAATATCTTTGGAGAAAATGAGCAATACAAAACAATATGCAGGGTTCTCTATTCCAAATATTAAGCATTACAATCTTGCAGCGCTGGCAAAATTTGGAATAGACTGGCTGACTAAGACAGAATACGTAACGTATTATAATCTAGATTCTGAGTTGATTACGCCATTTAGTCCACAAGCCATACTACATTGTCCGTACAAGAAATTACCATACAACTTGAGTGTAATGTTAACGTTTGTTAACATCATTCGAGGATGGCAGCAATATTGTAGGCTAGTTGGGCAGGAATTCCGTGTGTCCCCATATCTACCTATTATTGGCTGTGTTGATTTTCCATCAGGGATCAACAATAGACTGTTTCAGGAATGGAGAAAAGAAAGGTCTGAGTCAATTCGCCCAGTTAAAAGATGAGAGGGACGGGAAGACGCAAACTTTTCAGAGTCTGGTAGAGCAATACCACCTTCCAGTTAAGAATTTCTATGCATAATTGCAAGTACTTCATTACATTGAAAAGCTCAATAGAGAAGAGAAAGCTTACTGGGGGCAGGCTCCGATAGTAGCGGGTTTAAAGCTATATCAGGCAGGGAAACGGTCAATCTCCTGGTGGTACCAGAAAATTTTAATGATTAAAGGACAACTACACATTATCCAAGTTAAGGATACATTTATTAAATATTTTGACATGCTACAAACAGAAGATATAACGGAAAGTATTAAACTCTCCGCCGAGGCAACCACTTGCATCAGCTGGAGAGCAACACAGTGTAAATTAATTAATAACTTTTATCTGACCCCAGCAAGAATGGCCAAATGGACTGCGTCTAAGGCAGGGAACTGCTTCAAATGTGCGGAAGTAGAGGTGAATCTGTTACACTGTATATGGAGCTGCCCTAAAGTTAGACAACACTGGTCAAAGATTCAATATTGGTTAAATTGCCATCTTAAAACCAAGACAGAGTTACAGGTGCACCAAATATTTTTTTAAAAAAAATACAGATAACATCGGTGACAGACATCTTACTAATCTTGCTATACTAGTGGCACGTAGTCTGCTTTTCAAAAAAATGGAAACAAAGAGAAATTCAAAGTATCAGAGAATTTATTAATGTTATTAAAACCCAGATTATTGTGGAAAGGCAGAATTTGAAGGTTGGATCGGAAAAACAATACAGAAGATACTTTAGAAAATGGGAAAGTTTCATAAGTTCACGGCCCCCGGAGTTGCAAACTCAATTTCTGGAGCCGTTTCAGAACACAGTCCCATTTCTAAACATGATCATATCCGGAGTCCTACCCAGGCAATGGCTAACAGAGACGGCTAGGTGACAGAAGCAAAATATCAAGAGTAGGGTTCTCCCATTTTTTCCCCCTCTCTTTCTCCCCCTTTTTTTCCCTCAGTCTCTCCCCCTCTCTTCCACTTTCCCGCCTCCCTCCCCCCCCCCCCGGCGCCCCCCCCCCCATCATTTATGTCTGGGGGTAGGGGGGGATGCTGTTGAACAGTGTATCCACAGGTTGGTGGTATATTTGAGTTTTTTTATGTAATTCAGAGTACTGAGGAACCACACACATAGGTTATGACAATCCGGATTCCGCCCAAAACACTCAACTGAGACTGCCCTTACCAAGGTCACAAACGATCTTCTCTCTGCTAAAAATATTGGCCACTACTCTATACTCATCTTACTTGACCTCTCAGCTGCCTTCGACACAGTTGACCACCCCCTCCTCCTACAGACCCTTAGCTCTTTTGGCCTCTGTGACACTGCTCTTTCCTGGATTCACTCCTATCTTTCTCACAGGTCTTTTTCTGTGTCATTTGCTAGCGACTCCTCCTCTCCTATGCCTCTGTCTGTTGGAGTATCTCAAGGATCTGTTCTGGGTCCTCTACTCTTCTCCATCTATACTTCTTCTAAATATCACCTCTATGCTGATGAGACCCAGATCTACCTCTCTACCTCTGCTCTCTCTCCCTCTGTCCTCTCTAATTTCAGCAACTGCTTATCTGGTATTTCTTCCTGGATGGCCTCTCACCACCTAAAGATTAACATGTCCAAGACTGAGCTACTTCTTATCCCCCCTCAAGCTCTACGCCGACTTCTGACTTCTCTATCCCTGTTGACGGCATCACCATTTCCCCATCGCCCCAAGTCCGCTGCCTCTGAGTCACACTTGACTCAAACCTATCCTTCATCCCCCATATCCAATTGCTTTCTACATCCTTCCGCAATCATCTACGCAATATTTCCAAAATTCACCCTTTTCTGAGCGCTGACACCACAAAGCAAATAATGCACTCCCTTGTTATCGCCCGACTTGACTACTGCAATAACCTACTCGCCGGCCTTCCTCTTTCCCGCCTCTCCCCCCTTCAATCCATCCTAAATGCCTCTGCCAGGCTGATCCACCTTTCCCGTCCCTTCATTGGCTCCCCATTCACAGCAGAATTAAGTTCAAAATTATCACCCTTACATACAAAACTCTCACGAACGCCGCTCCCCTCTACCTATCCTCTCTAATACACAAGTATACTCTAGCCCGTCCACTAAGATCCAACAATGACCTGCTCCTTGCATCCGCAACTATCACCTCCTCTCATGCTAGACTGCAGGACTTCTGTCGTGCAGCACCTACCCTCTGGAACACTCTCCCTCGTGCTGTCAGGCTTTGCCCTAATCTTTCTTCCTTTAAATGCTCCCTGAAGACTTTTCTGTTCAGGGAAGCCTACCACCCAACTCAATAATAAATTAATTTCACTTACCTAACATTTTCCTCATCTAACTCTGTATTAACATCCTTCTCAATCTTGCAGTCCTCACCTCCTGTTTCTCATCCTCCTACCCTTCTAGATTGTAAGTTCCCACGGGAATAGGGCCCTCAATCCCTCCTGTATGTGTTTGTAAATTTTGTCCTGAATCTTACAAGTCTTGTATCGTTTTATTTAAATGAATTTTATCCATGGACAGCTCTGCGGAATATGTTGGCGCTTAATAAATAAAGTATAATAATAATAATAATAATAATGACATAATGGTAAATGTAACTTTTGGGTTATGACAGGAACTGGAAAGGGTATTAGGTGTATGCTTAAATATATGAGAATATGTACAATGTTTTATTTTAGCGATCAATGGCTATTATTTATTTTTTTTATTATTATTTTTTATTATTTTACTTTTTTTTTCTTTTCTCCATGTTTCTGTATGTTTATGTTTGTATTTGGAAATTCAATAAAAAAAAGATAAAAAAATAAATAAAATAAATGATGCTGGAATACATAGTGCTACTTTTCTTTAATTATATCCTTTTTTCCATGATTAACAATAAGTAAAACATAGTAACATAGTAACATAGTAACATAGTAGATAAGGTTGAAAAAAGACTGAAGTCCATCGAGTTCAACCTATACAAATCTAAAATACTTACAAAAAGCTCCAGTTAAGCTTAAATAACCCCATTAAAATGTGACCCATTTAATACTAAAACCTTTTATTAAGTTCACTATCTCAGTTTTGCATGTATTGAAAGATGTTTGGATCTTTGTAACATAGTATCTTTTTCAAAACAGTTCCTTTCTCTGTATAAAATCTAAATTCGAGTAGCATTATATCAGTATTTGTATGACGGCCGTTGTCCGATCTACACAGACTACTTTAATTTTGCAAGCAATAGTGATAGAGATGTATTTGTATACAGTGTAGCATAATTCGATTCAGTTCATGTATAGGTTAAACAAATAGTAGTCCTGCCTCTTTAAAGTTTATAGGAATAGACAGAGGCATTCAAAATGGCAGGGGAGGGGATGAGGATAAATGTTTGTTAAGAAAGGAGACAAAGTTAATTTACTTGTTAAAAACATTGTAGCCTAAAGGTCTTAATGAGAAATTAGAATTTGCCCCCTATTTGAATTAAATGCTTAGTTAAAGATATTGGACAGATTTTTCTGTCTTGTTTCCTTGTTCTTTAGGATATTCTTAGTAGACTATTAGATAAAATGATGCTTGAATACATAGTGCTACTTTTCTTTAATTATATCCTTTTTTCCATGATGAAAAATAAGTAAAACCTTTTATTAGGTTCACTATCTCAGTTTTGCATTTATTGAAAGATGTTTGGATCTTTGTAGCATAGTATCTTTTTCAAAACAGTTCCTTTCTCTGTATAAAATCTAAATGCGAGTAGTTTTTTCAGTATCAATTGCAATGTTTCTCTTTTTAACTATGGTATAGATTACCAGTTGAATTATCTAATCTACATTATATCAGTATTTGTATGACGGCCGTTGTCCGATCTACACAGACTACTTTAATTTTGCAAGCAATAGTGATAGAGATGTATTTGTATACAGTGTAGCATAATTCTATTCAGTTCATCGATAGGTTAAACCCGTAGGTTTTATTAATTTACCTGGGATACCGCCTACTTGCTGAAATTCAATAAATTACGCTGACACCTTCAATGACGTATAGTCCTGACTAAGCCCACGTTTTTCGCTGTGAATTATGGGGCGAAACGCGCGTCGACTTTGAATCACTTACAGTGTATATCAACACCTCGCTGTTTCTCAAAGACCCAAAGACCCGGTAACACGTTGACCTGCCGCTTTCTCCTGGCAAGATGTTTGCTAAGTCTTTAAAGCCTGCTACAAAGATTGCTATATAGAGGGATTTCCGTGTTGAGCTCTCACAGAGAGTTGATGAAATACTCACACCAAGGTGAGACTGCCTATTCAGCGTATTTGTCTTGAAAAATAAGCAAGGGCTGACATTTTTTTTTTGAAAAAGATTTTTATTGAAGTTTTTCAGTATGTACAACATAGAATGATTGCCTTGAAAATAGAAACATGACATACAATGGTATAGTGTTACAGGCAGAAGTCACGGTAGTCTGGAAAAAGCAGTATGAACATATGGTATGCCACATAATCAGCAAATACATTTGGTAACATAATCTTCGGTTGAGTCACCTATTAAGAATTTTAACAATAAAAAGTCTAAGTAGATCAAATGTCCACATAATAAATGATCATTTGGTTGGTAGATATTCATGTCTGAATCGAAAAGTTCAGAATAAAGGTAGGGTAATGGAAAGTAAAAGGTTAAGAAATATAAAGAGAAAAAAAAGGGGGGTAGGGGGGGTTATGTCCACAAACATGTAAGCATGGGAAACCACAAATGGGCATATATACATATGTATTTCCCTATTTACGTAGCCAAGCGTCCAATATTAGCCAGTAGGTATCCATTTGATCAATCGAATTATAAAAGTATCTCTCCATCATTGCCATATAATCAATCATGCCTTTAATTTCTGAGAGACTTGGGGGTTCGGAGGATTTCCAGGATCTCGCTATGCATAGCTTGGTTGCTGTGAAAATATATATCATGAGTCTCTTCGACATCCGTGTTATATCTTCCCCTAATATGTGGAAAAGGGCATTGAGTGGGGTTACCTGATTTGTTAAATGTAGGGATCTACATAAGTCTTCAACTTTTAACCAAAGTGAGGATATTTTCGGGCATTCCCACCAGATATGAAGGTCAGTGCCTTCCTCTCCACATTCCCGCCAACACAAGGGTGAGAATTCCTGGTACATTTTGGCAAGTCTGGCAGGGTTTCTATGCCATTTTAGCAAAAGCTTGACATATACTTCTAACATAGTGATACAATGTATGGTCCTTTTTGTAAGGGAAATAGCATTGTCCCAAGGTGGATTTTTAAAAGAAAGCCGAAAGGTAACAGTGTGCAGTATATGTTTATACACAGACTGTATTTCTTAAGTGTGGAATCTTCTGGCATATCTACATACGGGCACACAGTTTAACAGCTTGAGGTTCACCCAGATATACTATATGGACATGGATATTTCTATACTTCTCAAGATGGAACGCTTTTGTAACCTATATTAGGCTTGTGAGGACGCTTTTACCTTGTAGTAATTTGGTTGGACGGTAATTTCATTCCACATAATATATTTTTTATGTTAGCATATTCTGGACACTGCCTAACCTTTTTATTACAGGTTGAGCTCCGCTCTTTATGTGTATAGTTTTCCTTTTAACTATATTGTAAATAGTATTTATTTCTGGACCTAATACATTTCACTTTGTAACACTTTTGTTTGCAAAATGTTCGCTTCTCAGGTGTTGTGTATGCCACTAATTAGATATCAGTTGCTTGGTTAGTTCAAAAGAGTGCTGAAATCCCTCACTTATATTTATGTTTTCTTTTTCTTGTTTCATATATATATATATCTTTATATACCTATGTTTATTTTTTATATATATATATCAATAGAAATTATTGCACAGACAATTAGCACATCTAGGCAAGTATCCCCACTTGCCTTTACCCAGTAAAACATCTTTACACAGCAGTCCCAAAATGGGGTAAGTGCAGCAAATACAAAAATCATTTGTATTTCTTGTATTTGCTGCACTTACCCCATTAGGGGACTGCTGTGTGTTTACACAGTATTTGAAGCAAAAATCCTGAGATGTTGCATATCTAATTTGCATATCTTACCCAGAATCCTCTTGTGCATTGGTAACAATGTATATGGAGTTTTACTGGGTAAAGGCAAGTGGGAATTCTTTCCTAGATGTGCTAATTGCCTGTGCAATAATTTCTATTGATTTACTTTTGCAAAATTGAGGATTTTAATCTCATGCTTTTATCTCCATCATAATTTTAATGAATATATATATATATATATATATATATATATATATATATATATATATATATATATATATATATATATATATATATATATATATATATATATATATATATATATATGGGTAACATAGTAGATAAGGTTGAAAAAAGACTGAAGTCCACTGAGTTCAACCTATACAAATCTAAAATACTTTCAAAAATCTCCAGTTAAGCTTAAATAACCTCATTAAAATGTGACCCATTTAATACTAGCAATCATATCCATTAATTTTGTTTATATACAGAAATTTATCCAGACTATTTTAAAATGTATCTATGGTATTGGCATTCACTACCTCCTTTGGTAATGAGTTCCACAATTTTATTGCTTTTACAGTGAAAAAACGTTTCCGTTGCAGGAGATTAAATCTCCTTTCCTCCAACCTTAAATTATGACCTCTTTTCAGAAACAATTTTCTTGGAATAAACATAGCTTCTGCCATCTCTGTATATGGGCCTTGAATATATTTATATAAAGTAATCATGTCACCTCTCAAGTGCCTTTTTTCTAAAGAAAACAGACCCAGTTTGGCTAGCCTCTCCTCATAGGTTAATTTCTCCAATCCCCTTATTAGCTTTGTTGCCCTTCTCTGAACTTTTTCTAGTTCTGCAATATCTTTTTTAGCAATCGGTCCCCAGAACTGCACTCCAAACTCAAGGTGAGGTCTGACCAGGGCTTTATATAATGACAGAATTATGCTTTCCTCCCTTGAATCAATGCCTCTTTTAATACATGCTAGTATCTTATTAGCCTTTGAAGCCGCTGCCCTGCATTGTGCACCCATCTTTAGCTTGTTATCTATTACTACTCCCAAATCCCTTTCCTCCTGTGTTTGGCTAAGTCTTGTCCCATTTAAAAAATACGTAGCCTGCTTATTTTTACTTCCAAAATGTAGAACCTTGCATTTTTCCGTATTAAATCTCATTTTCCATTCACTTGCCCATAGTTCTAATTTTAGCAAATCCCTTTGTAAAGAGAGTTCGTCCTGCTCTGACCTAATGACCTTACTTAACTTAGTATCATCTGCAAAAATAGAGATGTCGCTATTTAATCCTTGCTCCAAGTCATTTATAAAAATATTAAAAAGAACAGGGCCCAGTACTGATCCCTGGGGGACGCCACTGATTACCTATGTCCAATCTGAGTATGATCCATTTACTACTACTCGTTGCTCCCTATCTTTTATCCAGTTATTTATCCATGAGCTAACATTTTCAGCTATTCCCAGTCCCTTAATGTTGTGCATTAATCTCTCATGTGGCACTGTATCAAATGCCTTTGTAAAATCTAAGTATATCACATCAACTGATTCCCCTTTATCTATATTTTTACTTACTTCCTCGTAGAATCTAATTAGATTAGTTTGACATGATCTATTTCTCCTAAAGCCATGCTGATTAGAACTCATAATCTTGTTTACACGAATATGCTCATCAATATAATCCCTTATAATCCCTTCAAATATCTTCCCCACTATTGATGTCAGACTATCTGGTCTATAGCTTCCTGGATCATCCCTGCTTCCCTTTTTGAAGAATGGCACCACATCAGCTTTACGCCAATCCTGGGGTACCATGCCTGAGGATAATGAGTCTTGAAAAATTAAGAGTAAAGGTTTGTCTATAACAGTGCTAAATTCCATTAACACCCTTGGGTTTATTCCATCTGGGCCTGGAGTTTTATTTACCTTAATATTTTCCATTTTTTTCCTGATATCCTCTAAACAAAACCCAGTTAGTGGTATGGACTGGCATGTTCTATTCTGTTCCAAAGTATCATTCAATGGTTCCTCTCTTGTGTATACTGAAGAAAAAAAACTATTTTAGTACCTCAGCCTTCTCCCTGTCATTATTTATCATGCTACCCTCCACGCATTTTAATGTACCCATATTATCCTTCTTAGATTTCTTGCTATTTATGTACTTAAAGAACCTTTTAGGGTTAGACTTAGAATCCTTGGCAATTAATTTTTCAGTTTCAATTTTGGCTAATTTGATTGCTTTTTTGCATGCTTTGTTACATTCCTTATAAATATTGTATGTTGAGTCTGTACTATTTTCTTTTAATAATTTAAATGCCTTACGTTTTTTCCTAATTTCTCTTAACACATTTTTATTTAGCCATAACGGCTTTGTTTTTGTATTTTTATTTTTATAACCATATGGTATGTGTTGATATGTATATTTATTTATCAAATTTTTAAATATAATCCATTTATCCTCTGTAGAGTGTGCAGCCAATGGTTGTGCTGGATTTAACAGTGTTCTGCACTTCCATTTCTAACAGGAACTGAAAAGCTCACAATTTCAGAATGGAATTACAGGCAAAGAGGACAAAATAAATAATGAAAGTATATTGCAGAGTTGTCTTATTATATACAATTTATCATTTTATATTACCATCTCAAAGTGTTTAATGTCCCTTTAATGATTTCCTTAAATCGTTGAATTTTGCTTTCTTGAAATTAAAAGTCTTAGTTAAACCTTTAAAACCCTGCATATGAAAAGAGATTTCAAATGTGACCATGTTATGATCACTGTTACCCAAATGTTCTTTAACTTCTATGTTTGATATTATTTCTGTATTGTTTTATAGCACTAAATCCAATATAGCTTTACTCCTAGTTGGCTCCTCTATTAATTGTGACAAGAAGTTATCCCTGAGAACATTTAAAAATCTATCCCCCTTAGCTAAATTACTAGTTTCATTGGCCCAGTTTATATCAGGGTAGTTAAAATCTCCCATAATTACAGCACTGTTATTAGCAGCCTTACCTATTTGGATAAGTAATTGAGTTTCCTCCGGATCACTAATGTTGGGAGGCTTGTAGCATGTTCCTAGTAATATTTTTTTAGGATTTTTCCCCCCACTCTTTATTTCAACCCACAGGGTCTCTACATTGTCACTTGTATCATAAATATCTTCCCTTATTGTAGGTTTAAGGTTAGGTTTAATATACATGCAGATTCCTCCACCCCTTTTATTATTCCTGTCCCTCCTAAATAATGTATACCCCTCTAAGTTAACTGCCCAGTCATGTGAATCATCCCACCAAGTTTCAGTTATACTGATAACATCATAGTCCTCTTCTGCAACTAAGGGCGTCAGCTCCCCAATTTTACCTGTCATGCTTCTTGCATTTGTTGTCATACATTTAATTTTCATGTGCTTTCTGCTGCTACTTGGTGTGCTTTCCTCTATACTTTCTAATGTGACATTTCTTAAGTCATCCCTTCCTTGAGATATTAAGGGAGTGACATATTCACAGACTGATCTCTCTGTTCTATTTTGTTCTAACTGACCCTCCCCCCTTTTCCTAGTTTAAAAGGTTAACGTGCTACCATCCTTTCCCCCAATACACCTGCACCCATGTCATTCAGGTGCAATCCATCCTTACTGTACAAATTGTACCCTAGTGAAAAATCAGCCCAGTGTTCTAAAAAGTCAAACCCCTCATTTTTACACCATGTTTTTAGCCATGAATTAACAGACCTTAGCTCCTTCTGCCTTACTGAGTTAACACACGGCACTGGTAATATCTCAGAAAATATTACATTGGAGGTCCTTGCTTTAAGCTTGCTACCTAACTCCCTGAAGTCATTTTTTAGGACTCTCCATCTCCCACCGATTCCTTCATTAGTACCAATATGCACCATGACTGCAGGATCAGACCCACATCCCTCTAACAATCTATCAATACGCTCCACAATATGCCTAACACAAGCCCCTGGAAGACAGCAAACTGTTCTATGTAAAGGGTCTGGATGACAAATTACCCTATCAACCTTCCTAATAATAGAGTCTCCTACCACCAACATCTGCCTCTGGCCCTGACTTATATGCCCCTCTTCCATGACTGAAGGACTGCAAACCATAGTATGCTCCTCTTCCACAGCTAAAGGACTGTTCACTATACTAGGCAACACAGCCCTCTCTGACACTGCCACCCCTGAACTGATATCCCCAACATCTTCACTTAATCTGGCAAATCTATTGGGGTGTACCAGCTCAGAACTGGCCTGTCTCTTCCGCTTACCTTTACTTCGCCCTCTAACTGTGACCCAGCTACATCCTGGAGTCTCCTCATCTGAATCCTCCCCATTCCCACTGCTGGAACCATTAACAACCAGCTCAGTCCTATCCATTTCCCTTTCAAGTGTCTGAATTTCATGTAGTGTTGCAATTCGTTCCTCCAGATCCCCAATACGAATTTCTAAAGAGACAATGTAAAGGGATCAGATAGCGCTGGTTGCACAGAGTCTAATGATATATATAAAAAGCGCTATCTGATCCCTTTACATGTCCTCTTGTTTACCCATATTCATTTAGGAAGGTGCTTACTGATAGAGAGAGGGGGATTCTTTCCTCTCTTGTTTCAGTTTCCACTCTCCTTAAAGGGATAGCAGCTTTCAGGTTCAGTTTTTGTTGATTTGAGAATTCTTGCCTTCTAGTATATATATTTTTTCACTCATGTTTGTAGCGCCCTAATATCTTTTTCGCTTCCTGTTTTCCATATATATATATAGAAACAAAAGAGAGAGTGCACTCGCCAGGACTTTTCAGAAATTTATTCCAAATATGTGAACGTTTTCGGGGGATTAGCCCCTTCCTCAGACATACAAAAATACAATGTGAATAAACCCACACCGGACACAATTATGTAAGGTAGGCCACCCAATCACTCGCTCTCCAGAATATGGTGCCACCCACCAGGTGATGTCACCCCTCCAGCAACGAATGAGAGTGGCCCAATTAAAAAACAATGTGAACAGCAGGATATATATATATATAATATATATATATAGGTATAGATATAGATATATATTTTAAATTAACATTTTCAGATAAATATATATATTTTTTCCATATGTGAAGACCATAGTAAAGTAAAATATGCAAACGCGTATCAGGTTGCATACTTTAGGTCTAATGTGTCAGGTTAGCACACACGAAAAATTAGTTATCTTAAAGGGACAGTCAAGTCCAAAAAAAAATTTAATTTTTCAAATAGGACATGTAATTTTAAACAACTTTCCAATTTACTTTTATCAACAATTTTGCTTTGTTCTCTTGGCATTCTAGTAGAAAGCAAACCTAGGGAGGCATATATGATAATTTCTAAGCCCTTGAAGACTGCCTCTATTTTATTTACGTTTCACAGCAGGGGAGAGCAAGCTCATGTAGGCCATATAGATAGCATTGTGATCACGCCCGTGGCTAGTGGCAGACACTGCACTAATTGGCTAAAATGCAAGTCAATAGATAATAACTAAAAGTCATGTGATTAGGGGCGGTCAGAAGATGCTTAGATACAAGTTAGTAACAGAAGTAAAAAGTGTATTAATATAACTGTGTTGGTTTTGCAAAACTGGGGAATGGGTAATAAAGGGATTATCTATCTTTTTAAACAACAAAAATTCTGGTGTTGACTGTCCCTTTAAGGTGAATTATGTAAATATTAAATATAAAATATATATTTTTTTTTAACAATTATTAATTTTTTATAGTTACTATAATATATATATATATATATATATATATATATATTAAATATTTTAGTACATCTATAATAATTATTTACATTAATTATTAATATTTATTTTGTAGATGATGAGAGTCCATAGGTCCATAACATGTGGTATATATTTTGTGCCACTAGGAGAAGGTCAGGAACCCTCACAAGAGCTTTAATCCCTCCCACCTTCTCACCTCACTCAGAATGTTCTTTGCCTCAAACGAAAAAGGTTGAGAGAGGTGCTTTGCAAGCAAGTCTTTATTTATTTTATTATCTATTATCTTATTATTAATATATATATTATCTGCTGGCGCTCTACAAATAACTGATAATAATAATGATAATAATAATAATTTACAGGGAGATGAAACCTGACTTGAGACCTAGTACCCCTTTTCCATCTTTGCTAAGGGAAGACTTCAGGATAATATCCCCAAGATTCTGAATGAAGCTTGGGTAATGGAATACCTCAGTTATGGTATGTCAGTACCCTCAAGGGTAAATCTCTCTGTCAAAATTGCCCTTGGGCATCGCAGTGACCCTGTCCTTTAGTGTCCACCTGAGAGGTTACAGATGTATCCAAATGTATCCCCTGTAGTATATTTACTTATACTGGATGGGCTCTCTACTGGATCAGGGAGAAAGGCCTTAGCAAGCTGGCAAGATACAGTGGAGGGGTGCTGCAGTCCAGGTAAGTGACTCAGACACTAAACACAACCCAGGAACTATCCTTAGTACTCTCCTTTTATAGGATATACATAGTTGGGGGTTCAGAGCCTTTACACATAGTGCTTTACCTATGTGTTTAAGACCAGAATTCAGCCTCACTGCTTCAACAGTGGTCAAAGGATTTTTTCCAACTGGAACAGCAGATATAGCTCGGTTCTTCAGTCAAACTATCTATCTCATGGTGGATGGAAAGTCCCTATTTGACCCTTGGCGTTTTAATTCTTTGACCTATCAGTCACTATGGACTTAAGTCTGATGGGTTGAGGTGCTGTTTGGGAATCTCAGAAAGCACAGGGAGTATGGTACCCTCAGGAGGCGAGGTTACCTATCAACATCCTAATACTTTGGGTGATTCTTTGGGCCCTTTAGTCTTAGCCCCTTCTCAAACAGGAAAAATGTGGTTCCAGTCAGACATTTCGGTCTTGGGCAGAGGAAAACCCCTGCACACTTTTGGCCATTCACATTCCCAGCATAATCAGTTGGGAAGCAGATTACCTAATTCAACAGTCCTTCCATCCAGGAGAATGATCTCTTTATTATGACGTGTTTGATCAATTGGTCTTCAAAAAATAGATCTAATGTTTTCCAAATTGAACCACAACCTTTCGGTTTATTTCCCCAGGCCAAGAAATCCAAGAGCTCACATGATAGATGCTCTAGTATGTCCTTTTAACTTTAACTATAACTTTTAACTGGCCTATCTATTTCCTCTCTTTGTTCTTCTTCCAAGAGCCATTGCCAGAATCAACTTGGTTGCAGGAAAACTTCCTCCAAAAAGAGCAACTGCTCATTCTTCTAGGTCTGAATCTGCTACTTGAGCCTTCAAAAATTACGCCTCATTGGAACAGATTTGCAAGGCGGCAACTTGGTCTTCTCTCCATACCTTTTCTAAATTTTACCATTTTTATATTTATGCTTCTTCCAAAGCTTCTTTTGGCAAGAAAGACTTGAAGGCCACAGTGTCCAGGCAAATAGAAACTGCTATAATTTTGTCCTACCTGTCCTTAACATGGACTCTCAGTTTGGGTATTGTATCCCACATGTTATGGACCTATGGACTCTCATCATCTTATGAAAGAAAACAGAATTTATACTCACCAATTAATTTCTTTCTTTCGGGATGATGAGAGTCCATAGGAGTCGCCCAGGCTTTTGCTATATATGGACAACAGTTATTATTTGCACATCTTAACCCTGATTTGTGTCTTCCCTACCTTTTCTGTCTCTCTCCTCTGCTCATCTATATATAAACTGAGTGGGGAGAAGAGGTGGGCAGAGTTTAAACTCTTGTGATGGTCTTTGACCTCCTTATGGACTTATGGACTCTCATCATCCCAAAAGAAATATTTTTTATCTGTGAATATAAATTCTGTTTTTTCAATATTTTATATTTTTAAAGACATAATGCACCTTAATATAACTCATGTTGGGTTAGCGCACATTAGTGTACTCTTATCAGATTTATGTGGGGATGAGTTTTATTAAGGTGAATTATGTATTTGTGAAATATAAAATATTGAAAAATAATTATTGTAAATCATTATTATGTATGTACTAAAATATTTTTTAAAAATCCATAGAAGATATATATATATATATATATGTATATTTTACAGTAACCATAATAAATATCAATAATAATTTTTAAAATATTATTTTTTCAATATTTTATATTTAATATTTACATAACGAGCTTTAACCAGACAACACAGTGAAAAATATATATTTTTATTTTTAAATATATATTAGTATATATATCTGATAATATTAATGTAAAATATATATCTATACCTCTATATCTATATGATTTTTATAAAGGTATAGATATATACAGATATACTGGAATATCTATTTAAAACGCATATAACATTTTCCCCTATATTAAGAATATTGGAATGTTAAATATTTACAGTAAATACACAGTATTAAATATTATTATAGAATTATTTTTTAGACATTATATATATATATATATATATATATATATATATATATATATATATACAGTATATATATATATATATATATATATATATATATATATATATATATATATATATATATATATATATAATATCCCTTTGCAGTCACATTGCTATATACAATATACCTTTGAGTCCCTATAAATATTTTTTTATTAATTTTTATAAATAATTTTTATCATATAGTGTATATATGAGTGTAAATGTTTATTTTAATGTATTTAAAGGGACATGATACCCAATTGTTGAATAACTTGAAAGTGATGCAGCATAGATGTAAAGAGCTGACCAAAAAACATGATCTGAACATCTCTTTGTAAAAAAAATATGTCCTAAGCATTCACATACCATTGTAAAGGGACTTTAAGCAGTCAATTAGGATACTAGATCCAGGACTTGCAAGGGAGCATGCATCTGGCAAATGCAGGCACAGTCATGTTATTTCTCTATTCAGTTTAAGGAAGTTTACTATGAAATCTCACAATATTTCAGTGAAATCTCATGAGATGACAGAAAAGCATAGCATGACCTCAGCACTGCTGATTGGCTATTGTTTTTTTTTGTTTTTTTCAACTTGGAGCTGGACAGTTGCTGAATTAAAACTGTTTCCAGAGCATTTACTTTTGTAAGCTGAAGACATTTTGAGGTAAAATGTCTTCCTTTTTACATAAAGATGTTCAGGTGATATTTTCTTGTCAACTTGCTCTAAAGAAAATTAATTTACTTTTAAAACGTGCGCATATTAACACGTCCACAATATTTCAATATTACGCTCACGCTAACATTAACATGCCACTAGCCCACTATCTGTTAATTACAGTTAATTTGAGTTTGAACGAAATTTAGGCACATGCATTACTTTATTATCAATGAAGTATAGAACTACAGAAAAATAATAGAAAACTATATTTTACTGAATAAATTAAGTAAACTGAAATCAGTCTTTTCTATGTTTTAGATGAATCCAATGAACTCAGATTAGTTCAGGAGCCAGGAGGTCTGCTTCTGTACATTTCAGCATTTACTTTTCTCAGCTGTAATTTTGATAATGCAGCTCCCTGATTTTTGTAAATTACACGTAATTTACTTGTTTCTTGTCTGCCTTCCTGTTTGTTTGCTGATTACTTAATTGCCTGTCTTTTATCTCACTTGATTATTGACATGCATATCTAGTCGATTTACTAATCTGCTGACTTGTATTCTCCATCATTCTATCCTCTCACTGCTGATTATAGTTTGTGGCTTATCACTGTTAGTATAATATCTTATTTTCAATTTACTTTTTGATTTTTTTTTACAGTAAACATTAACAATTTAGTTTTGACAATGTATTTTTTCCATTTATTATAGTAAAAAATAGCAATTTACTTTTGACCATTTATTTTTTCCCTTATTTGTTATTATAGTAAAAAATAGCAATTTACTTTTAACCATGTATTTTTTTCCATTTATTATTATGGTAAAAATTAACAATTTACTTTTGACCATGTATTTTCCCCCCATTTATTATTATAATAAAAATTAACAATTTACCTTTGACCTTGTATTTTTTTCCAATTATTTTTATAGTAAAAAGATATAGCAAACATTCAGCATACAAGAGTAGATAACATACTCCTGAACTACAACAATAAAACATAGCTGCAAGACAAGTCAAAGTAATAATGTTAATATAAAATGTATTGATTTACAGTTGTTGTCTGCTGAAACCAATTGGGGAAAGATATGTAGCAGGATTCACCGTAAGCTCCAAGAATCAGAAAATCAATTTTCAGTTAAATTAATAAATAATAAAAGTATATTATGTATAACTAAATATTTTATATACAAATGTCAAGGGTGTTAATGTCACTATCAGTTTAATGAGTGTAAAGAGAACTAGGCTAGTATTGGTGTGCAACAGTATGGCAATAACATTGTAAACAGCCTTTTGCGGAGACTCTGTCTAATGCTGTCAATAAGCCATTATTGTTAACTAAATGTAATTATTTAATTGAATTTGACCTGCAAGTGATAATAGCAGGGTAGCTGGTAGTGTGGGAAAGGTAGAAAACCCTTTATCTAAACTGCTTGAGAAAGGAAAATGTTTTGATTTCAGAATAGTTTGGATTTTGGAATATTTGCATGTTTAAAACTGGACAGTTGGGAGAGGTCTTGGAACCATGTTTAAATAACAATATCATGTCAATATTTAAATTTCATAATACAGCTTATACAGGTAACCAAAGGTAGTTTTATATATATATTTTTAATACTTTTGTGACTTACAGTCAGGGAACATAGTAATAATAATGAAATCAAATTATGGGGTCTATCTCAAAGCATTAGAAGAGTTTGCTTCAAATTCTACTTTCAACTGATAATGATAACACATCAAAAAAGAAAAAATACACTTAAACAAATCAGTCAAATCATCAGCTAGAAATCAATCATCTGTCATGCTTTACTTTTCCTTCTGTAAAAACTTGTGTGAAAAGATCCCTGAGGCACCTATTTATTGTAGATTTTGTGTGCTTAACCAGACTTTCCTGTTATATTGTACATGCAATTTAAGTGGTTCAAAAAAATTCAAGTGGCGACCCATCAAATGGATTGAAATGGCCCCAAAAATGACCCAAGTGTGCATACCATAATTAACATGGTACTTGGTTAATTAGAATTTGGCCCATGAGTTTATGGGAAGACATTAAATAAACAGTCATGTTTACACTTGTATTACCAGCAGAATCATCAATGAACAAAATAAGAAGCAAAATGTTTTTTAAAATAAAAATTTAGGACAAAAATAATAATAAATAAACAAATAAATAGTTTTTTGTCAAAGGAAGGATTTGTGGCTTAATTATATTTTGTATAAGTCTCCAAAATACACATATTTGCATTACTAAATACATTGGCATTTTCTGTGTAGCCTTATAACTTTTAGGTAACAAACACCTAGATTACTAGTTGTGCGTTCGTGTTTTAACGCTGAAAAAAAGGTAATTTCTGCGTTAAAACAACACCGCAGCCATTACAAGTCAGCCATTACAACTTCAGTCCCACAGACGTAAAAATTATGTTTTTTCATGGGATTCCCATAGCGCCGCCATTATGAGTTTTGCGGTGAGGCTAAAAAACCTGCGTTACAGCCTAAAATGAAAAGATCCGTAATGCCATCTAATAGCAGTAGCTACGAGTTTTACGCTACAAATCTGTAACATAAAACTCATAACTAAACTGCTACAAAGTACACTAACACCCATAAACTACCTATTAACCCCTAAACCGAGGCCCTCCCACATTGCAAGCAATATATTAAATGTATTAACCCCTAATCTGCTGCTTCCGATATCGCCACCACTAAAACAATATTAACCCCTATTCTGCCGCTCACCGACATCGTCACCACTATCATAAACATATTAACCCCTAAAAAGCTGCCCTTCCACATCGCAAACGCTATTTAAATATTATTAACACCTTATCTGCCATCCGCCCACATCGCCCCCAGTGTACTAAAGTTATTAAGCCTTACACCACCGCCACTATAATAAACCTATTAACCCCTAAACTGCAAGCCCCCCACAACAAAATATACATAAGTAAACTATTAATCCCTTAACCGAAAGCCCCCTACATTGCAATAAACTAAATTAAGCTAGTAACCCCTAAACCTAACCATAACCCTAACCCTAATGAAACCCTAACACCCCCTAACTTTATATTAAAATTACAATTTCCCTAGCTTAAATTAAATTAAAATTTATCTGTCAAATTTAAAAAAACTAACGCCTAGATTTAGAGTTCTGCGTTAGCCGTCAAAACCAGCATTAAGGGGTCCTAACGCTGCTTTTGGCCGCCCGCTGGTATTTAGAGTCAGTCAGGAAAGGGTCTAACGCTCACTTTCCAGCCGCAACTTTTCCATACCCGCAGATCCCCTTACGTCAATTGCGTATCCTATCTTTTCAATGGGATCTTCCTAACACCAGTATTTAGAGTCTTGGCTGAAGTGAGCATTAGATCTCTAACGACAAGACTCCAGCCGCAGAAAAAAGTCAGGAGTTAAGAGCTTTATGGGCTAACGCAGGTTCATAAAGCTCTTAACTACTGTGCTCTAAAGTACCCTAACACCCATAAACTACCTATGTTGTACCCCTAAACCGAGGTCCCCCCACATCGCCGCCACTCTAATAAATTTTTTTAACCCCTAATCTGCCGACCGCACACCGCCGCCACATACATTATCCCTATGTACCCCTAATTTGCTGCCCCTAACATCACTGACACCTACATAATATTTATTAACCCCTAATCTGCCCCCCCAACGTCGCAGCTACCTTACCTACACGTATTAACCCCTAATCTGCCGACTGGACCTAGCCACTACTCTAATAAATGTATTAACCCCTAAACCGCATCACTCCCACCTCAAAAACCCTATAATAAATAGTATTAACCCCTAATCTGCCCTCCCTAACATTTCCGACACCTAACTTCAAGTATTAACCCCTAATCTGCCGACTGGACCTCACCGCTACTCTAATAAATGTATTAACCCCTAAAGCTAAGTCTAACCCTAACCCTAACACCCCCTAAGTTAAATATAATATTTATCTAACGAAATAAATTAAATATTATTAAATAAATTAATCCTATTTAAAACTAAATACTTACCTGTAAAATAAACCCTATTGTAGCTACAATATAACAAATAATTATATTGGAAAAAACAGTTCACAGAGTGAAACAGAAAGACTAGGGGGAGCTGTTACCATGCGCAACTGGCAGGGAGTGTATGAGAAATAAACACTGTTCATTCAGGATTTCAACTACCAAGCCAAAATAAAATAAAACCGTTATGTCCCACACAATAATAATGGCACACTGGTCCTAATACGGTAAAACTCTGAAGTAAGGATGATATTGCAAGTCACAATGAAGACACAACATGCATGAAAGTGATAATAGCCACACTTCAGTGACTTATATGATTGCGTGTATACCGCTTTAAATATCCAGGCTGTATCAGCTAAAATTGCTGCATGACGCATCCAAAGTCAGCTGTCAGCAAAAAGCACAGTCTGCAGGTAATTCACAGCCTTAAACACAATGTTGTCAATAATTCAAAAGAATGCATGAGAAATTGCTGTGTTAAACGTTACCGTATGATTTCAGTGCCTCTTCTCTTGTGTGGGTGTAGTCCGGTGTAAGCAGTTCATAATTGGCTGGAGTCACAATAATTATTCATATACTCACTCTGCGCGGCTCCTCACTAACAGTCCAATGCCTCCCAAGCAAGTAGTGACGTGTCAGGCATCCTGAGCTCCCAAACAATCCTGTAGTGCTAGGAAAGGAAGGAATCCCTGATTTCCTTATGTAATGAAACAAGAAAAAAAGAACCCAGCACATAGAGGTAGGATCCAAATGATAAGTAAAAGTTCCAGTGAAAAAAAGGATAATAAAACGTAGCCTTTATTCAAGTCAGTAAGACTTATACATAAAACCTGCAAAAACACATCTGACCGGTTTCGGCGTGGATAGCCGTAATCCTAGACCGGTAGACATGTTCATCCAGGCGGCGTCTTCTATCTTCATCCATCCGGCGCAGAGCGGGACCATCTTGAAGCAGCTGACGCGGATCCATCCTCTTCTTCCGGCGACTCCCGACGAATGAAGGTTCCTTTAAGTGACATCATCCAAGATGGCGTCCCTCGAATTCCGATTGGCTGATAGGATTCTATCAGCCAATTAGAATTAAGGTAGGAAAAATCTGATTGACTGATTGAATCAGCCAATCAGATTCAAGTTCAATCCGATTGGCTGGTTGGATCAGCCAATCAGATAGAGCTTGCATTCTATTGGCTGATCGGAACAGCCAATAGAATGCGAGCTCAATCTGATTGGCTGATTGGATCAGCCAATCGGATTGAACTTGAATCTGATTGGCTGATTCAATCAGCCAATCAGATTTTTCCTACCTTAATTCCGATTGGCTGATAAAATCCTATCAGCCAATCGGAATTCGAGGGACGCCATCTTGGATGACGTCACTTAAAGGAACATTCATTCGTTGGGAGTTGCCGGAAGAAGAGGATGGATCCGCGTCGGCTGCTATGGGGATATCGTGCACGAGCACGTTTTTTAAGCTGGCCGCGTCCGTAAGCAACGCTGGTATATAGAGTTGAAGTGGCGGTAAATTATGCTCTACGCTCCCTTTTTGGAGCCTAACGCAGCCCTTCAGAGAACTCTAAATACCAGCGTTGTTTAAAAGGTGCGGGGGGGGGGGAAACACGCGTAGCTAACGCACTCCTTCTAACGCAAAACTCTAAATCTAGGTGTAAATGTAAACTAACAATTAAACTAATATAATTATTAAACTAAAATTAAACTAACTACCAATTAAATAAACTAAACTACACATTCAAAAAATCCTAACACTACTCTAAAAATTACAAAATAGCTAATTGCAAAAAATATAGATTAAATTACAGAAAATAACAAACACTAAATTACGAAAAATAACAAACGAAATTATCAAAATTAAAAAAGAAGTACACCTAATCTAAAAGCCCTAGGATTACGGCTATCCACGCCGAAACCGGTCAGATGTGTTTTTGCAGGTTTTATGTATAAGTCTTACTGACTTGAATAAAGGCTACGTTTTATTATCCTTTTTTTCACTGGAACTTTTATTCATCATTTGGATCCTACCTCTATGTACTGGGTTCTTTTTTTCTTGTTTCAAATAATTATATTGTAGCTATTTTAGCATTTATATTTATTTTACAGGCAACTTTGTATTTATTTTAACTAGGTACAATAGCTATTAAATAGTTAATAACTATTTAATAGCTACCTAGTTAAAATAATTACAAAATTACCTGTAAAATAAATCCTAATCTAAGTTACAATTAAACACTACACTATCAATAAATTAACTAAACTATCTACAATTTTCTACAATTAAATCAACTAAACTAAAATAAAAAAAAACCCCACTAAATTACAAAAAATAAAAAAAGATTACAAGAATTTTAAACTAATTACACCTACTCTAAGCCCCCTAAAAAAATAACAAAGCCCACCAAAATAAAAAAATGCCCTACCCTATTCTAAAATAAAAACAGCTCTTTTACCTTACCAGCCCTTAAAAGGGCCTTTTGTGGGGCATGCCCCAAAGAAAACAGCTCTTTTGCATTTAAAAAAACATACAATACCCCCCCAACATTACAACCCACCACCCACAGACCCCTAATCTAACCCAAACACCCCTTAAAAAACCTAACACTAAGCCCCTGAAGATCTCCCTACCTTATCTTCACCACGCCGGGTATGACCGATCCGTCCAGAAGAGGGTCCGAAGTCTTCATCCTATACGGCAAGAAGAGGTCCAGAAGAGGGTCCAAAGTCTTCATCCTATCCGGCAAGAAGAGGACTTCTGGACCGGTAGACATGTTCATCTAGGCGGCGTCTTCTATCTTCATCCATCCGGCGCAGAGCGGGACCATCTTGAAGCAGCTGACGCGGATCCATCCTCTTCTTCTGGCGACTCCCGACGAATAAAGGTTCCTTTAAGTGACATCATCCAAGATGGCGTCCCTCGAATTCCGATTAGCTGATAGGATTCTATCAGCCAATTGGAATTAAGGTAGGAAAAATCTGATTGACTGATTGAATCAGCCAATCAGATTCAAGTTCAATCCAATTGGCTGGTTGGATCAGCCAATCAGATAGAGCTCACATTCTATTGGCTGATCGGAACAGCCAATAGAATGCGAGCTCAATCTGATTGGCTGATTGGATCAGCCAATCGGATTGAACTTGAATCTGATTGGCTGATTCAATCAGCCAATCAGATTTTTCCTACCTTAATTCCGATTGGCTGATAAAATCCTATCAGCCAATCGGAATTCGAGGGACGCCATCTTGGATGACGTCACTTAAAGGAACCTTCATTCGTTGGGAGTTGCCGGAAGAAGAGGATGGATCCGCGTCGGCTTCTATGGGGATATCGTGCACAAGCACGTTTTTGAAGCTGGCCGTGTCCGTAAGCAACGCTGGTATTTAGAGTTGAAGTGGCAGTAAATTATGCTCTACGCTCCCTTTTTGGAGCCTAACGCAGCCCTTCAGAGAACTCTAAATACCAGCGTTGTTTAAAAGGTGCGGGGGGGAAAAAACACGCGTAGCTAACGCACTCCTAACGCAAAACTCTAAATCTAGGTGTAAATGTAAACTAACAATTAAACTAATATAATTATTAAACTAAAATTAAACTAACTACCAATTAAATAAACTAAACTACACATTCAAAAAATCCTAACACTACTCTAAAAATTACAAAATAGCTAATTGCAAAAAATATAGATTAAATTACAGAAAATAACAAACACTAAATTACGAAAAATAACAAACGAAATTATCAAAATTAAAAAAGAAGTACACCTAATCTAAAATTTTTAAATAAAGCTTGTGCATACAAATAAAACAAAATCTAATGGCTGGTGTAATCAAACTTTATGTGATATACAGCAGACAGGATGTATTAAAATACCACAGAAAACAGCTATTTATTTTTACAATATATAAGATGCAACCCAGCTTTGTTATCTAGTTAGCACTCTATCACTTTTGATATAATTATTTGCAAGCATAATCATAATACAAACCAATTTTGTGTTATTGACATCATTTTATATCATCAAGAATTATTGCAAAGAGCTTTTGATCATTCTCAGCAATTAGTATTTAGTTCAAGATCATTCCAATAGTTTTTTTTTTTTACTTTATCACATGGTTTTTATTTTCATTTTTTGACTCACATATCTGATTATAATGATCAGACTTCTGCCTCTAATCAAATAAAGATTTGATTTGCTATTTTGCTGTAACATAGGTGGCAGAATCCTTTTAATAAATACCATTCAAACAGTACTTCAAATATCATGTTAGGATTCTAATCTGCGTAGCATTATTACAAAATATGATTTAGCACAATTTTTTTTACTTTTTATGTTGTACTGCGTCAATGTTAATGGTCTTGATGGATAACAGCTGTGCATATTATTGAAATCACCTCTGCATCCGATGCTCAGTTTCTTCCACCGTTTCTAAGTTTCCTTTCCATCTGTCTGATTCCATACTCATTTATGAGCATTCATAGTATTTTTGCAATGTTATGTTGATACAGAATTACAGTTGGGAATCCAAGCTACTTGTGCAGTGGCAGTGAAAAACTGAGAACAGTACAAAGGGGTCGATTTATCAATGGCTTCACAAGCCTTTCGACCTACTACGGCTGCAGGTTCTCACAAGAGAACCTGCATGCCATATTTAACAAGCAGCAGCCATTAGGCCGCTGCTTTCCTAATCTTTTGCCACCTCTAAAGTGGCGAAATTCAATCTCCGCGGTCTAATCCGACTGCGGAGATTGACAGCTCCTTCCCACGTGTGATTGGCTGTGCACGGGCAGGAGGTGGGATTGCATGCAAGCGCAAAATAGCGCTTGTGTGCAATGCTGAATTCCACCAGGGGAATTCAGCCCACCAGAGGCGAGCTGCGGCGGACAGGGGGCGTAAATGTGCCCCTTATCCTTGTTAACTTGATAAATCACCCCCAAAGACACCATGCAGACAATACATGAAGTGATTCTGCACTCTAAATGAGCGGTTACCTAATGTCATCTTGACTTTATAAGGCCAGTTTTTAAAATATATATTTATATTTGTTGCCCTTTTGTACATCTAAGGGGTGTCACTGAATGCCAGGAGCGCGTCTGTCATGTATGTGAATAGAAATATTGTGGGCACATTAATTTGCAAGTGTATTAAAATTTAAAAGGAAACATGTGTGCTCGAGCTCAATCAAATTCAACGCACATCGGGTTAGCGTGACTAAATACCTTGCATAAAGGGCTAAAATAAAAGTTGCACTAAACACAGCATACATATATTAAAACAAACTGTTACACTCATATATATATATATATATATATATATATATATATATATATATATATATATATATATATATACTGATCCAAGGAGAGAAGTTGCGCTCAAGCTTGTAAAATTCTTGAAGAAAGAAAGGCACTCCAGGCAAGTTGTAAAAAGTAAAAACAACTTTTATTCCAAAAATGACTAAAAGAAGGACAAAATAGTGTTGTCCAGCAGAGAGCCAGCAGTGACTCCAACAATCAGGTTGATGAGCTGATCCTCACGCAGACATGTTTCGTGCGTTTGCGCACTTGATCACTGCTTACCTGAGGATCAGCTCACTCACCTATTTATGACTAAGCTAATTACCAGAAATTTACATACTTGAAACCTGATTGAATACCTGTATCCACAAGATGGGCTACTTTAATTATTCTACCGGTAGCTAAGAATAAGCATAAAAAGAATACAAAGGGATAATATTGGAAATACATGACTGGAAATAATCTGACCATTGATTTTAAGAATTGCTATATATAATGTGAACTAAATTTCCTGAAATTGCCATACTAATAAAATATTAGGATACCGACTATTACAATTGAATGGATCTAAACACATTTTTCATGTAGATCTATACTTAATATATGTATTGTTTATGTAACAAAAAAGATCACAATGCCAAAAAGAAATATAGGTGTCTTGCCATTACTATGACATATAAGTTATTTGATCAGACTATAAATAGACATATATTAGATAAATACATCTAGGTCACGTCTAATGTTTAACCCTTCTGGTTCACTAGTCTGTAATTTAAACATCCAATAAATTTCCTTTTTATTGAGTAATGACTCTCTATTTCCACCTCTTCTCCACTTGGTAATATGGTCAATACCCTGTATTCTTAACGATGATACATCTGAGTTGTGAATTAGTTTAAAGTGTCTTGATATGGGGGTGTCACTATCTTCATCTTCAACTGACCTAAGATGTTGCAGGAATCTGTCTTTGAGGGACCTCTTGGTTTTTCCTGTATATTGGATATTACAAATATCACATGTGAGAAGATAGACTACGTGTGTAGTTGCACAATTAATGAAGTATCTGATGTCATACTCTGTGTTAGTTGTGCTTGAAACAAATTTATCGCCCTCATGTATAAAGTTACAAGTTTTGCAGATGTGTCGTCTGCACTTAAAGCATCCCTGTCTTTGTTTAAGCCAGCATCTATTTATCTTGGGTTTGATGTCAGAGGGGGATAAATGATTAGATATAGTCTTAGCTCTTTTAGGAATGAAGTCACATCCAGACTTTAAAATCTCTCTGATGGTAGGGTCTGAATACAGAATAGGAAGAGAGTCTTTAATGATTGTACATATTTTATTATATTCTACACTAAAGGTAGTTATGAATTTAATCTTATTATTTTCATTCTTTTTAGTCTTTGACTTGTTGTGTTTATATTGAAGCAACTCAGTTCTTGGGATTTGATCAACACTTGCTTTGGCTTTTAGTAGTAGGCCCTCATGATAACCTCGCTGTTTGAATCTTTGAGTGGCTTCACTGGCCTGCTTGTGATATTCTTTTTCACTGGTGCAGTTCCTTTTAATGCGAATATATTCCCCTTTGGGTATGAAATAGAAAAAATATAGTGGCAAGAGTCCCAAGAGATGGATAAAAAAACAGGCTTTATTAAATCAAATAAAAAAACAAAAAACAGCGAAAAAGTGTCTAAAAGACTTAAGAGAAGAATGAGTAGATCAGTCTTACGCGTTTCGGCTAGCTGTTGCCGTAATCATAGACTGTAGCAAACAAACATTCTGAAGTCTATATATTCAAGTGCAATCAATTGCTTAATTAATTAAACTAATTCAGCTGTATTCTAGCAAGCAGAGAACAACAATGTTATAGGTGAAACAGAAAGCATTGATACTAACAGCTACATGTAGCCATTATCAGTAATCTATTACAAAGGCATGTTGTGCAGACAGACAAAATTTAGAGGAACATAAAAAATTATTAAATACAATGGTTGTTTTGATATACATATATATAAAGCTCTTATTTTAGAGAGTGATATACAAAATTTACAATAAACCATTTTATATAAAATTTAAATCAACCTCTATATACATATAGGGATATATTTTAATCTTATGGACCAGATTCGAACCTGCAACCAGTGTGTTCAGGGGCAGTTGACTTAACCACTAGGCCATAGCAGCCCAACTATATAACTTGAATTGAGAGCAAGGGCTTAAAGGAGACAATTAGAGTGGTTTTGATGTTTCTTGGACAAACTTGACATTTTGTTAGATTTAGTTTAGGAAATACTATAATATTAAGCAATATTATATCATTTAGTATAGACTGATCTACTCATTCTTCTCTTAAGTCTTTTAGACACTTTTTCGCTGTTTTTTGTTTTTTTATTTGATTTAATAAAGCCTGTTTTTTTATCCATCTCTTGGGACTCTTGCCACTATATTTTTTCTATTTCATTACTAAGGGCTGTGAGGAGCCCGACGCTACTGGTCCCAGAGTTAAGGTAGAGCTTTACACTGTGCCTTGGAGCCGCTTGCTGTGGAGGATTATTTAAAGGAAACACCGGAGAAGCTGACGTCACATCTGGTCACGTCCGGTAGAAGTCCCGTACCCGCGCTGTAGTTGAACCAAGGAAGAGGTGAGTTTGACGGTCGCTCTTAATTGCGTGGCTGTCCCTCTACCCGGATTCAGGTTTCTTCGCCCACCTGGAGAGGACATAGGAGTCTCAGGCCTGCACTGACAGGAGCATCAGGATAAGGGCCGACACTACTCCGCGTAAGTACGGGTGAAGCCCGAGACGTGACAGTCTAATTTATCATATTTATGATTTTCTGTGACCGCCGTGTCAAGTATACTGAGTGACCACTTACTTTCCTTATTGTCCACATTGGTCATTGACTGTATTTGGCTCTTATATTTATGTTCCATATACACAGTGTGATACTGCTCATTTCTCACATTTATTATTCCTCACTCACTCTGTTTGTGAATGGAACATATCTTTGGCTTTTTGGAATATAATTATTTATTCATTTAAGCTCTACCACTAATAAACACACAGTGTTAAAGGCTTTTTTTCAATCAATATACAACTAAAAAATCTATAGCAGGCATTTTTTTGAACTACTCTGGAATGGAGTTAATAACGGATAAGCAGTTTTATTCGCTATGTACAGATGATGATTGGGACTTGGATGATTGTGAACTAGAAGACTTATCTAAAGTATGTATCAAAAATGCAAAACTTGGTGATTTGTTTGCAATGCTGGAGGACTATAAATTAAAAGAACTTAGACTTCGCATGGATAATTGGACTTTCACCAGATACATTAATAAAGGCATAATACCACGGGGACTAAGATTACAGAAATTTCCTACCTTTGATACTGATGATAAGGACTTTATCACTGAATGGAATGACATCTTGACGGAGTGTTCTATTAGACTCATGGGACTATTAATTAAACATAAAACACAGTTAATCCAAAAATATAAAGATGACATTTGTGCATTACAAGCAGAAATGTGTAAATATAAAGAAGATACAAGATATGAAAAGTTTGATACCATGCTCCATGAGACTATTGAAGCCACTAAGCAAAGCATTATGAATACTAAATTTTCTAAGTATCAGAGAGATAGTAAAGACTACGCAAATAAGACAGTATATGTCTGGCGTAGGAAGTTTAGAAGAGCAGTACACTTTAACCCCAAAAGTTCCAATCAAATACAAGAAAAAAGTACTAGTCAAGTAATAAATGATACCAATTTTTCAGGTAAATCTTTACATAAGAAAAATAGACGCAATAGAAAAAAGGTAAGCTTTGCTGCAGATAGACAGGAGTTTACAGATGAGGAAAGCTCTGCTTCAGGGACAGATTTTTCTGCCTCAGAAGGAAGCTCAGCTTCTGACTGGGATACTAGATCTACTGAATCCATAACTAACCCAAACGAAGGTACTCATGAAAATTTAAATATCCAGACAATAAATATACAACCTAGTGTTTCAGGATTAGGAGCTAAACCTAAAACAAAAGATAACATGGAGGTTTTTCAGGAAGGACAGGATGCCTCAAAAGGAGGGGGACAGCAGACAATTTTAAAGGAACAGAAAGGGACAGAAAAGAAACAAGTAAGGTATCCACGGAGAGAAGGCAAAAACAATCGGAAATATGTTTAAATACAGTGATTAATATATCCTCTTATAGTTTGAACGAGACCGAACGTAAAGTTTTAAGTTATGGGTTAAATTTTTGCCCTTCTAAAGATTTTGTTCTATTTCAAACTATTTTGGATATCAACAAATTTGTTAGGTCCCTAACCCTTAAGAAGCATTTTTTTAAACAACAAACTGACATACCAGCAGAGAGAGAACAGGAACTCACCACGGGTAGTTGGAAAATTAATGATCTCAATTTTCAAGATCTCTGCACTCGCAGGGACCTTGAACAACTTCTAAATGAGGATTCCAATCCCCCTGAAAGTGAACAGCTTAAAGATAAACATATAGGCTTTAAGTGTAAATCAAATTTTTATCCATTACAATCCAGAGGTAAACAACTAGAGCTCTTTCAAAAAAGAGTAGTAGAGGACTTAACTCACCTAAACACCAACAAAACTAGGGGCAGAAAACAAAACAATTTAACTAAAAAAGAGAGAAATGCTCTTATGTCTCTTGAAAGAAATGAAAGCATTATCATCAAGCGAGCTGATAAAGGCAGCAGTGTAGTAGTTTGTGATAGATCTTGGTATGTGGCGGAGGCCAAAAGGCAATTAGAAGACCCCAATGTATATAAAAAGGTCAGCTATAATCCTCGTATTGATTTTCAAAAGCAATTATTTAAACTTCTTAATGAAGGCAAAAGAAATGGATTTATTGATGCACCTACATTTGATTATCTGTATGTTGAGTTTCCCAGAACGGCTGTGTTTTATCATCTACCCAAGACACATAAAGGCCTAGACAATATCAAAGGTAGACCTATCGTTTCTGGCAATGGCTCCCTATTGGAGCATGTGTCAGAATGGGTTGATGATATACTACAGCCGTTTGTCCTTTCACTGACTAGTTATGTCAGAGACACTATGCACATTATTAATATCTTTAATGATTGCGATTGGAAAGAAAGCTACAGCTGGCTTACAATAGATGCTGTATCGCTTTATTCATCGATTCCTCATTCTACTGGTTTACAAGCCATTGAATATTATCTAGACAAAGACACTAAATTTGACAATACCTTTAAGAAATATATACTCAAGGTTATAGAATTCTTATTGGAACATAATAGTTTCACATTTGAAAATGATCATTATATCCAAAAACAGGGGACTGCGATGGGGGCGAAATTTGCGCCCTCATACGCAAACCTAGTTATGGGTTGGCTGGAAGAAACATATATATACTGTGATAATAATCCTTTTCGTGAGTATTTAATTTATTACAAGAGATTTATAGACGATCTGGTCTTAATATGGGAAGCTGATGAAAACAAAGCAAATGAATTTTTGAATTACCTTAATAGCAACCAGATGGGGCTATCTTTCACAAAGGAGTGGAATAAAACCAAAATTAATTTTTTGGATATTACACTCCTCGGTGAAATTCATCACAAATGTGTAAATACCACTTTATACCGTAAACCGATTGCTGGTAATGCATTACTCTATGCAACCAGTAGTCACCCTAAACATGTCTTTAAAGGCATCATTAAAGGACAAATGATGCGGGTAAAACGTAATTGTTCTAAAAATACTGATTACATCAAGGAAAGTAATGAATTGGCTGATCGCCTTATTAATAGAGGCTATCATAAAATGGAAGTTCTTAAGATTAAGAAAGAAGTTGATGGATATAAAAGAGAAGATCTATTACAAAGTAAGAAAGAAAGAAAAAATGATAATAGACCTACATTCATCACCAAATATTCTAACCAGTACAATGACATTTGTGGCATTGTTAACAAGTATCTTCCAATCCTTTATGGAGACGAAACACTAAAAGGAGTTATTGGTGATGGTTGTAGATTTGTCTATACCAAAAATAATACCTTAGCCAATACTCTCTCTCCTAGTATGCTAAAGAATACACAAACACATACTAACTCTAGTTCATGGTTACAGCATAATGGAAGCTTTAAATGCGGTAGTAACCGCTGTAAAGCATGTGATTACCATAATGTAACAGACACATTTACATCTTATGTGACGGGAGAATCTTTTAAAATACAGGGCTGCTTGAACTGCAGCTCCTCTTATGTTGTATATCTTGCAGAATGTAAATCATGTAGGGGTCAATACGTGGGACTCACAACTCGTGATGTGAGAACACGTATCAGAGAACATTTAGGGGACATTAGAAATAAAGTCCCCTGTTCTGAATTAAGTAGACACTTTATAGAAGTACACGATCAATCAGTAAGATCTTTCAGCTGGAATATAATTGAGGCTATTAAGACCCCAGTGAGAGGAGGTGATAGGTCCAAAATTTTGGGAAGACAAGAAGTCTATTGGATGTTTAAACTTAAGACCCAGGTCCCATACGGATTTAATTCAGAGTTTGACCTTATTAATTTCTGGAGTTAAATATAAGACATATGTATATATATATAAATGTGTTTATCTATACACATGAAGTCTAGTCTATGAGAAAAATATTTCTCTTGTTCATTGTGGTTATATATATTTCCTATGTAAGTTATTTTATACAGTTTATTTATAGTCTGTATTATTACTCAGGAATTGTTTATTTTTGTTTTCTCTGATTATAACTCTACTGTTGTTTCACTGTAACCTATACTAAATGATATAATATTGCTTAATATTATAGTATTTCCTAAACTAAATCTAACAAAATGTCAAGTTTGTCCAAGAAACATCAAAACCACTCTAATTGTCTCCTTTAAGCCCTTGCTCTCAATTCAAGTTATATAGTTGGGCTGCTATGGCCTAGTGGTTAAGTCAACTGCCCCTGAACACACTGGTTGCAGGTTCGAATCTGGTCCATAAGATTAAAATATATCCCTATATGTATATAGAGGTTGATTTAAATTTTATATAAAATGGTTTATTGTAAATTTTGTATATCACTCTCTAAAATAAGAGCTTTATATATATGTATATCAAAACAACCATTGTATTTAATAATTTTTTATGTTCCTCTAAATTTTGTCTGTCTGCACAACATGCCTTTGTAATAGATTACTGATAATGGCTACATGTAGCTGTTAGTATCAATGCTTTCTGTTTCACCTATAACATTGTTGTTCTCTGCTTGCTAGAATACAGCTGAATTAGTTTAATTAATTAAGCAATTGATTGCACTTGAATATATAGACTTCAGAATGTTTGTTTGCTACAGTCTATGATTACGGCAACAGCTAGCCGAAACGCGTAAGACTGATCTACTCATTCTTCTCTTAAGTCTTTTAGACACTTTTTCGCTGTTTTTTGTTTTTTTATTTGATTTAATAAAGCCTGTTTTTTTATCCATCTCTTGGGACTCTTGCCACTATATTTTTTCTATTTCATTACTAAGGGCTGTGAGGAGCCCGACGCTACTGGTCCCAGAGTTAAGGTAGAGCTTTACACTGTGCCTTGGAGCCGCTTGCTGTGGAGGATTATTTAAAGGAAACACCGGAGAAGCTGACGTCACATCTGGTCACGTCCGGTAGAAGTCCCGTACCCGCGCTGTAGTTGAACCAAGGAAGAGGTGAGTTTGACGGTCGCTCTTAATTGCGTGGCTGTCCCTCTACCCGGATTCAGGTTTCTTCGCCCACCTGGAGAGGACATAGGAGTCTCAGGCCTGCACTGACAGGAGCATCAGGATAAGGGCCGACACTACTCCGCGTAAGTACGGGTGAAGCCCGAGACGTGACAGTCTAATTTATCATATTTATGATTTTCTGTGACCGCCGTGTCAAGTATACTGAGTGACCACTTACTTTCCTTATTGTCCACATTGGTCATTGACTGTATTTGGCTCTTATATTTATGTTCCATATACACAGTGTGATACTGCTCATTTCTCACCCCTTTGGGTATGCCTCTTAGCACATGCCGGGGATGACATGATTCAAATTTTAACAGTGTGTTACCTGCAGTTTCCTTTCTGTACATTTTAGTCTGGATAGTTGATCCAGTCTCACCGCCTTGAACAGTGAGATCCAAAAAGTTCACACTTTCATTGCTGTGAGTACCTGTGAACTCTATACCTAGTTGATTGCAGTTGAGGTAATTGCAAAAGCAATCTGCCTCAGTTGCGTCACATTCTAAGATGAAAAACAGATCATCTATGTAGCGACAATACTGGATAATCGCTCCCTTGAATGGATTACCATCTCCAAAGACGTGGGACAGCTCCCACCAACCCATAAATAGGTTGGCATAGGAGGGGGCAAATTTAGCCCCCATGGCAGTCCCACGTCTCTGGAGATAATAATCAGTCTGAAACATGAAAAAATTGTGGGTAAGCAAGTATTCAATTGCATTCAGCAAGAAAACCTTAGTTGCTTCTTCAAAGTTACAAGATGACTTAATAAAAAATTTGATAGCCATAAGGCCCTTTGAATGCTCAATAGACGTGTAGAGAGATGTCACATCAACAACCATTAACCTATAGTTTGGTTTCCATTCAATGTTAGCAATTTTTTAAATAAAAGAAGTGGTGTCTTGTATATAGCTAGGAAGTTGACATACTAGAGGTTGTAAAAAAGTGTCAACGAGTTCAGAGAGTGCTTCGTTCAGGGACCCTTATGCCGGCAATGATGGGTCTGCCTGGAGGAGATAAAGAATTTTTATGTAATTTGGGGAAATGATGGAAAATGGGAGTTACTGGATTAGATATTAACAATTTTTCTTCAACAGATTGAGTAATGATGTTATTATTACGGGCATATTTAATAATAATCCCAATTTCCCTCTGAAACTTGTTAGTAGGATTTTGTGTCAATTTTAGGTAAACATCTTTTTGACTTAGCTGCCTCTTGGCCTCTGCAATATAGTCAGTTCTGTTAAGAACGACCACATTGCCGCCCTTGTCAGATGGCCTAATTACAATGTTGTCATTCTGTGTAAGCTCCCTAAGAGCTGATTTCTCTTTATACGTTAGATTGTTACATTTTCTATTGCCTTTATCTGTCACTTGTTTATCTAGATCACGTAATTTGATCTCTACAGTTTTTTGAAAAATATCAATCACTTTTGAATGTGTCTTAAAAGGATAGAATGTGCTTTTGTTTTTAATATGTTTTAAAGATATGTTACTCTCTTGTAAGTTATCATCTTTAGTGTCCTCTCCTTCTTGTAAGAGTTGATCTAAATCTCTCAAGGTGTTAATTTCAGAAAAGTTAAGATCAGATATAGAACCTACATCATAAATTGCTGCATCATACTCTTTAGTTAAATCAGGTTCACTTTCTGCATTCCCATCCTTCCTGTAAAAATGCTTTTGTAATGTGATTTTTCTAGCAAATCTGTTAACGTCTAAAATGGTTTCAAAAACATTGAAGTGATTGGAAGGCACAAAGTTGAGACCTTTAGACAACAAATCTACTTGTGCAGTGGTTAAATTTACAGAAGATAAATTAACAACATTTTTGTCATTTATGCATATTTCTTCCTCTCCTTCTGAGACCTGGTTGTATATACAGATCTCATTTTTTTCTTCTTCTGTGTTTCCCTTGGCTCTTTTGCCGCCACCTCAACAGCCTCTGTGTGTTGTTTTTTTCTTACTTCCTGTGTGGCCAATTCCTGTCCGTTTTTTGACTGTGTAGAATTCTCACTATAATATTGGACATCAATTTCTTGGAAGACTGCTGCTGCCTCTTCTTCTATTTCATTGACATCACTTCTTTTATTAAAAAAATTGCTAACATTGAATGGAAACCAAACTATAGGTTAATGGTTGTTGATGTGACATCTCTCTACACGTCTATTGAGCATTCAAAGGGCCTTATGGCTATCAAATTTTTTATTAAGTCATCTTGTAACTTTGAAGAAGCAACTAAGGTTTTCTTGCTGAATGCAATTGAATACTTGCTTACCCACAATTTTTTCATGTTTCAGACTGATTATTATCTCCAGAGACGTGGGACTGCTATGGGGGCTAAATTTGCCCCCTCCTATGCCAACCTATTTATGGGTTGGTGGGAGCTGTCCCACGTCTTTGGAGATGGTAATCCATTCAAGGGAGCGATTATCCAGTATTGTCGCTACATAGATGATCTGTTTTTCATCTTAGAATGTGACGCAACTGAGGCAGATTGCTTTTGCAATTACCTCAACTGCAATCAACTAGGTATAGAGTTCACATGTACTCACAGCAATGAAAGTGTGAACTTTTTGGATCTCACTGTTCAAGGCGGTGAGACTGGATCTACTATCCAGACTAAAATGTACAGAAAGGAAACTGCAGGTAACACACTGTTAAAATTTGAATCATGTCATCCCCGGCATGTGCTAAGAGGCATACCCAAAGGGGAATATATTCGCATTAAAAGGAACTGCACCAGTGAAAAAGAATATCACAAGCAGGCCAGTGAAGCCACTCAAAGATTCAAACAGCGAGGTTATCATGAGGGCCTACTACTAAAAGCCAAAGCAAGTGTCGATCAAATCCCAAGAACTGAGTTGCTTTAATATAAACACAACAAGTCAAAGACTAAAAAGAATGAAAATAATAAGATTACATTCATAACTACCTTTAGTGTAGAATATAATAAAATATGTACAATCATTAAAGACTCTCTTCCTATTCTGTATTCAGACCCTACCATCAGAGAGATTTTAAAGTCTGGATGTGACTTCATTCCTAAAAGAGCTAAGACTATATCTAATCATTTATCCCCCTCTGACATCAAACCCAAGATAAATAGATGCTGGCTTAAACAAAGACAGGGATGCTTTAAGTGCAGACGACACATCTGCAAAACTTGTAACTTTATACATGAGGGCGATAAATTTGTTTCAAGCACAACTAACACAGAGTATGACATCAGATACTTCATTAATTGTCTAACTACACACGTAGTCTATCTTCTCACATGTGATATTTGTAATATCCAATATACAGGAAAAACCAAGAGGTCCCTCAAAGACAGATTCCTGCAACATCTTAGGTCAGTTGAAGATGAAGATAGTGACACCCCCATATCAAGACACTTTAAACTAATTCACAACTCAGATGTATCATCGTTAAGAATACAGGGTATTGACCATATTACCAAGTGGAGAAGAGGTGGAAATAGAGAGTCATTACTCAATAAAAAGGAAATTTATTGGATGTTTAAATTACAGACTAGTGAACCAGAAGGGTTAAACATTAGACGTGACCTAGATGTATTTATCTAATATATGTCTATTTATAGTCTGATCAAATAACTTATATGTCATAGTAATGGCAAGACACCTATATTTCTTTTTGGCATTGTGATCTTTTTTGTTACATAAACAATACATATATTAAGTATAGATCTACATGAAAAATGTGTTTAGATCCATTCAATTGTAATAGTCGGTATCCTAATATTTTATTAGTATGGCAATTTCAGGAAATTTAGTTCACATTATATATAGCAATTCTTAAAATCAATGGTCAGATTATTTCCAGTCATGTATTTCCAATATTATCCCTTTGTATTCTTTTTATGCTTATTCTTAGCTACCGGTAGAATAATTAAAGTAGCCCGTCTTGTGGATACAGGTATTCAATCAGGTTTCAAGTATGTAAATTTCTGGTAATTAGCTTAGTCATAAATAGGTGAGTGAGCTGATCCTCAGGTAAGCAGTGATCAAGTGCGCAAACGCACGAAACATGTCTGCGTGAGGATCAGCTCATCAACCTGATTGTTGGAGTCACTGCTGGCTCTCTGCTGGACAACACTATTTTGTCCTTCTTTTAGTCATTTTTGGAATAAAAGTTGTTTTTACTTTTTACAACTTGCCTGGAGTGCCTTTCTTTCTTCAAGAATTTTACAAGCTTGAGCGCAACTTCTCTCCTTGGATCAGTGTACTTGGCTTCGCCTGTGGCATGTGTGGCAGACACGCCTGAAGTTTGCAGCCTATCGCTTGGATTCGTTTAGGGGGTGTGTCCCCCGCCCACTCTCCTGTGTGCCGGGTCGTCCATTCTCACCGAACGCTCAGGAGGAGCGCACCTAACAGTGACTATCCTGGAACTGTATATATATATATATATATATATATATATATATATATATATATATATATATATACTAGTCCTATAGCCTGTGTACATGGGCCATTTTTTGCAGCATAGCGGTACCCCCCCCTTGCTCTCTCTCCCCCCTCTGTTTTGCTTTCTCTCTCTCCTCCCTCACTTATGCTTTTACTCTCCCCTTCTCTTTTGCTCTTTCTCTCTCTCCCCCTTCTCTTTTGTGCTCTCTCCCCTCTCTTTTGTGCTCTCATCCCTCTATTTTGCTCTCTCTCTCCCCTCTCTTCTTCTCTTTCTCTCTCCCCCCTCTCTTTTGCCCTCTCCCCCCCTCTCTTATGCTCTCTCTCTACCTCCTCTCTTGCTCTCTCTCTTCCCCCTCTCTTTTGTGGTCTCTATCTCCCCTTCTCTTTTGCTCTCTCTCCCACCTCTCTTTTGCTTTCTCTCTCCTCCTCTTTTGCTTCCCCCCTCTCTTTTGTTCTCTCTCCCCATCTATTTTGCTCTATCTCTCTCTCCCCCTTACTTTTGTTCTCTCTCTCCCCCCATCACTTTTGCTCTCTCTCTCTCCCCCCTGTCTTTTGCTCTTTCTCTCTCCCCCTCTCTTTTGCTCTCTCTCCTCCTCTCGTTAGCTCTCTCTCCCCCTCTCTTTTGCTCTCTTTCTCTCCCCCCGCTCTTTTGCTCTCTCTATCTCAACCCTCTCCTTTGCTCTTTCTATCTCCCCTCTCTTTTGCTCTCTCTCTCCCCCTCTCTTTCTCTCTCCCCCCTCTCTTTTGCTCTTTCTCTCTACCCTCTCTCTTTTGCTATCTCTATCTCCCCCTCTCTTTTGCTCTGCCCCACTCTCTTTTGCTCTCTCTCTCCCCTCTCTTTTGCTCTCTCTCTCCCCCTCTCTTTTGTGCTCTCTCCCCCCTTACTGCGACTACAGAAGGGAAGCCCATAGACAATTGGCTGACAACACTATGTATAATAAACTGTAATCCTATCACAGTGTTTCAAAAGATGTTGAGTTTGATTTTGAAATGCGGTCTTGAAGCAGGGGTAATTGGTGAAAATGAGCATGACTAAATGAGCATTAGGTATCAAGTGACACCGATATTATATATATTACCAAAGGTGCACAAATCGCTAGAGAATCCCCCTGCTAGACCTATTGTATCTTCCAGGGGGTCTCTTTGCTCTTGTGTGGCTGAGTTCATTGATCACCATTTACAGCCAGTGGTTAACAAATCTTTCTCTCACTTAGACTCACTTAGACTCTGCTACTTTAATTAGATGTCTGCTTAATGTTACCTGGCTGGAGCAAGATGATCTTGTGGTCACTATAGTAGTTGACAGCCTGTGCAGGCTGTCAGGTCCATCTTGAGCACTTCGTTGGCATATGCTGGACCACCCATTAAATTCTTATTAGAACTATTAACATTCTGTTTAGAAAATAACTATTTTAAGTTTGAAGGTGACTTTTTTCTTCAAATAGATGGATTTGCAATGGGTTCAAATATGGTGCCCGCATATGCCAACCTGTATATTCTATGGTACGAGACAAATACCATGAAGACACTATCTATTTGTAACATAAAATTCTACGTCAGGTATATTGACGACATGCTTTTCGTTTGGAGGGGCTCTATGGATTCTCTAAAAGAATGGGTTGAAATGTTGAAAAAACCTTGATTCCCCTATAAGATTCAAATTTGAGGTAGATAGGGTGACGATTCCATTCCTGGATTTGAATATTTGTAAACATAAAAATGAAGGAGGTATAGTGTTCTCAACATCATTATACACTAAGCACACAGATAAAAATTAATTGTTATCCGCACAAAGCGTTCATTCACAACATCAAAAAAAGAGTGTCATCTCATCTCAGCTTATGATGGTGGCATGTAACAATATGTTAGACATGACCAGAAAATCCCAGGAAGTATGATTTCCAAATTGAAACAGAAGGGTTACAGTAATAAGGACATCTGAAAGGTACACAGCCATCTAGTTGATAAACGACAAGCCACACTATTAAATAGAACATCACAAGATAAGATCACTACACACAGAGTGAATTTCATAACCACGTACTCACCTTTGCAGTAATGGATCAGTACATTAAGGAACATTGGAAAATCATGAAATCTGACAGGTCCCTACCTTTCACCCAGATGGAGCCTCCCAGAATGGTGTACAAAAAGGCACCAAATCTTAGAGATTTGCTTGTCCAGAATGATCCGGTGTGTTATCAAAAGGGCACCTGGTTGGCTGGCAAGAGAAAACTAGGGTGTTATAAGTGTGGTGATTACACCACCTGCAATAGTATGCTCACAGGGCCAGTATTCCATCATACTTTCACTGGAAAAAAATATAAGATACATCATAGATTATCTTGCATGAGTGAGTTTGTGTTTTATACGCTATTGTGTCCATGTTCCCTGGTCTATGTAGGAAAGACCTCAACTACATTCAGAGAAAGAATGGCGAACCATTGCTGTGCCATTCGGGAAGCAATTGAGAAAAAAACATTGAATCAGCCCATTGCACGCCATTTCCTACAGGCAGGACATACGGCTGCCAGTTTGAGAACAATGCTGATAGACCATGTGCCACCCCTAAAGAGGGGAGGGAATAGACACAGGAAATTATTACAAATCGAAGCACAATAGATATATTGTTTGGATACGGTGACCCCAAGGGGGCTCAATACCCAGTTGGACTACAGTGTATTCCTGGGCAACTGATGTTTCTATGACTGGTCTGTCCAGGTTGCATCATATCAACCTTGGATAGCTGTTTTCCTTATGCAAACTTATAACTACATGTGTGCTGGGACTATCTAGTGATATTTCTACTATCTGATTGATGACTACTTGTACAAGCTAGTATATTAGATAAACCGTGGATGTCTGCTATATGTTACTGTACCCAGTATGCTAAGTAGTTTGCTCTACTCTGCTATACGCTACTGTATCAACTATGCTAAGTAGTTTTTCCAGTCCTGATGAGTGACTTATAACATCTTGTCTGTCTGGACTGATCAATACGAGATACACGTCTGGATTGGTGACTATGTGTATGAACTTCTACATATTATAATCAATGGATGCCTGCCTTACTCTGCTGTTTCAATTGTGATAGACTGCCTACCTTATCCTGATGTACTATGTGTAATATATTTTAAGGAGATTCTACCTTGGATTGCACAGTTTTTACAGTAGCTGTCATGTCAAAATAGCCACAGTGTTCTACTATACACTTGGAGACAGGTTGCTTGTTATATTGTAGCGGTTCAGCTTAGCTAAATAATATACTGTAATTTTTGTTTTTGTTTTTAAATTATAGCCTAGTTTACATATAGTACTAGGTTTGTTGTTGATGCTACGATCGCATCAGATAGTGGGAGTGTTGTTTTATGCTTCTGATGAGACGTCTTGTAACGTGATTGGCAAGCATAATTAGTCATGTGGCTCTTTGTTATGATGGGGCGTTCTTATCCCTGATGCGTTACACGGAGCACTCTGATGTTGCGATCTGACAGTCATCATCATATGGTTTTAATTCACTAAACTGTTTATGCGGTATTTGTGCAAAATGAGGGCCATGTTAATATTTTGCTAAGGGGTCTGTCCACTCTAAGATAATCAATATTGATGTAACAAATATGACTAATAATGATTGATTTACATAGAGGAAATTACATAACCATTAGCATGATCCGTATTCATTGGTTCCCATGCCGGTAGTTTAAAGAGCATTATATATACTATTTTTTTCTATGTGAAGAACATTTAAATGTAAATTATGCGTAACACACTTTGAGTTGCAGGTCTATTGTGGTGTCACATAAATATACTAGGTATATTTAGATGTACTAAAATATTCTAAGAAATAATAGGAAAAAAATATATATATATATAAAATTATTTTACAGTAACTATAATTATTATGAATTATTATTAATATTTTTTAATATTTTATATTTAAAATTTACATAACATGCCTTAAGATAACTAATTCTTCATGTGACACCACAATAGACCTGCAACTCAAAGTGTGTTATGCATATTTTACATTTAAATGTTCTTCACATAGAAAAAAATGTTATATATATATATATATATATATATATATATATATATATAGGATGATGTTGTTGCAAAATATATATATAACTTTTCTAAAATGGTAATATCTGTCTGAATCAGAAAATACATTTTTTGGGTTTCATATCCCTTTAAACATATTTCCATTTTAATGGAAGAAGCCATTGATTTCCTTTCTCTAAGCCAGAGCTTTCCAAACTTTTAATGTTGGTGACACACTTTTCAGACCTATATAATTTTGCGACACAGTAATTCAGATGTACTAGCAAACAAGAGGTTAAACAAACTTGTTTTAAGAGATACGGACACATACATAAATTATATAATAACAAAATGTATTTACAAGTAACAGTATGTATGTGCAAGAATTAAAAAATATTAATAACACCAATAGCTACTTACTATTTTAATGGAATGTATGAGGTTGATGGGATGAACACAGTTTCTGAATATTTGATGGAATATTAGATAAAGACACTCGCATAAGGCACCAAAGGAAATAGTTTAAGTTCCCGCCTAGCTGCGCCAATAGGTTAAGATGATCTGTGACCCACTAGGTATCAATCATGTGATATGCGTAGCAGGCAGGCAGAAAGTCGGAAACCCACAAAAAAATTAAATTAAAAAAAAATTGTGCTGAAGCAGGGACTCACCTACAAACTGCCACCGACACATTAATGTGTTATGACACACAGTTTGGAAAGCACTGCTCTAAGTTAATGGCAATATTTATTTTTCTAAATAGGTAGAAAAAAAAATGGAAATTGGGATTTTGTGCTCTCACTATCCTTTTTTTTCACTGTAATGTTATCACTAAAGCATAAAAAAGTTGTCAAATTTAAAGGGACAGTAAAGTTAAAGCTTAATATATATTATTCAGATGGAGTATGCAATTTAAAAACCTTCACAATTTACAATTGTTATTAAAATTGCTTTGTTGATGAAACCTGTAATACCAGCGTTGCTTACTGTAATGGTAAGCTGGCAAAACGTGCTCATGCACGATTTCCCCATGGGAAACAATGGGGCTGAGTTGGCTGAAAAAAAACCTAACACCTGCAAAAAAGCAGCATTCAGCTCCTAACGCAACCCCATTGTTTCCATGGGAAAATGAAATTTATGTCTGCACCTAACACCCTAACATGAACCCAGAGTCTAAACACCCCTAATCTTACACTTATTAACCCCTAATCTGCCGCCCCCGCTATCGCTGACATCTACATTATAATTATTAACCCCTAATAACAGGTACTTTTTTACTTATTTTAACTAGGAATTTATTAAATAGTTAATAACTATTTAATAACTATTGTACCTAGTTAAAATAAATACAAAGTTGCCTGTAAAATAAAAATAAAACCTAAGATAGATACAATGTAACTATTAGTTATATTGTAGCTATCTTAGGCCTAGATTTGGAGTTTGGCGTTAGCCGTGAAAACCAGCGTTAGAGGCTCCTAACGCTGGTTTTAGGCTACCTCCGGTATTTGGAGTCACTCAAAATAGGGTCTAACGCTCACTTCAGCCGCGACTTTTCCATACCGCAGATCCCCTTACGTCAATTGCGTATCCTATCTTTTCAATGGGATTGTTCTAACTCCGGTATTTAGAGTCGTGTCTGAAGTGAGCGTTAGACATCTAACAACAAAACTCCAGCCGCAGGAAAAAAGTCAGTAGTTAAGAGCTTTCTGTGCTAACGCCGGTTTATAAAGCTCTTAACTACTGTACTCTAAAGTACACTAACACCCATAAACTACCTATGTACCCCTAAACCGAGCCCCCCCCACATCGCCACCACTCGATTAATTTTTTTTAACCCCTAATCTGCCGACCGCCACCTACGTTATTCTTATGTACCCCTAATCTGCTGCCCCTAACACCGCCGACCCCTGTATTATATTTATTAACCCCTAACCTGCCCCCCACAACGTCGCCGCCAGCTACCTACACCTATTAACCCCTAATCTGCCGACCGCAAAGCGCCGCCACCTATGTTATACTTATGTACCCCTAATCTGCTGCTCCTAACACCGCCGACCCCTGTATTATATTTATTAACCCCTAACCTGCCCCCCACAACGTCGCCGCCAGCTACCTACACCTATTAACCCCTAATCTGCCGAGCGGACCGCACCGCTATTATAATAAAGTTATTAACCCCTAATCCGCCTCACTAACCCTATAATAAATAGTATTAACCCCTAATCTGCCCTCCCTAACATCGCCGACACCTAACTTCAATTATTAACCCCTAATCTGCCGACCGGAGCTCACCGCTATTCTAATAAATGTATTAACCCCTAAAGCTAAGTCAGCGCTGCGGAATCTGTTGGCGCTCTACAAATAACCGATAATAATAAAAATAATAATAACCCTAACACTAACACCCCCCTAAGTTAAATATAATTTAAATCTAACGAAATAAATTAACTCTTATTAAATAAATTATTCCTATTTAAAGCTAAATACTTACCTGTAAAATAAATCCTAATATAGCTACAATATAAATTATAATTATATTATAGCTATTTTAGGATTTATATTTATTTTACAGGTAACTTTGTATTTATTTTAACCAGGTACAATAGCTATTAAATAGTTAAGAACTATTTAATAGCTAAAATAGTTAAAATAATTACAAAATTACCTGTAAAATAAATCCTAACCTAAGTTACTATTAAACCTAACACTACACTATCAATAAATTAATTAAATAAACTACCTACGACGACTTCCGGAAGAGGCGGAGCAAGCAGGTCGCTTGCAGCTTGGCGCTTCTCCCCTGAGCTCGTACACCAGCTTCTTAGGTGCAGTAATCCTTGGCCGCTATATGCAGGCGACCTGGATAGCAGGTAGATTGCAGGAGCAGTCAGCACCTGGAAGTCACACATAAGCGAGGCTTCTGAGACTGAAGCAACTTCATTGTTCACTTCCATATCGGAAACCGAGTGCCTAAATTTACCTAAGCAAGCGGACGGAAGAGCTGGAAACACAGCGTGCAGGCTGTAGAGACAGCAGCTGGCCGGGAACGAGGAAATAGTACCTGGCAGGTATCGGCAGGAAGTGGATCCTGGAGCAGCGCTGCGGACCCTGGTCACAACTCCTTCAAGCTCCATCCCCCCCCCCCTGGACGGTACCGTGATGTTGCTGTGGTGTTGCTGAGAGGTGTGCCTGACCTCACAAGGTGAGGGGATAAGTTAACGGAACTCCCTTTGCAGTGATACATACCGGATATTCAGCGGTCACTAAGGTACTGTGAAAAAAAATTACTAAAGCTGAGTAAAAGCAAAGGGGCAGAGTGGAGGGGGGGAGAGAAGAGTTGCTACACAGCACCCCTGAGTGAAGCCCTTATAAGGGAAGTGGGCGAGACAGGGATACAGAAAAATAAAGCTTGAGGGAATTGCACCCTGAGAATTTACCTTTTATCCGTGTAGCTGGGAAAGGTGACTATCTGTCTTGCTTACCTGTGGAGATAGAAAGCAACATCATTACATACACCAAACTAGTGGCGCTAAATATGATATGACATACTCCCATAACCCTTACGGGTAGGAGTACAAAGTAGAGCTCCCATAACCTTCGGGTAGGAGTTGAGAAGGCAGAGAGACACAAAATCCATACCCTCCATTCTGATATCAAGAAGAAGATTATAAGTTAACAATTTCTGCGGACTGCCTATGTTCCCTTAGAGTGTCATATTAGAAAGAAGCAGGATTAGGAGAACGCACATGCCGTGGTAGAGTCAAGAGGGCCGGAAAATAACTTTAATTTGAAAAAGAAAGAAGAAAAGGGGGACTTTTCTGTATTTTTGTGTTCTGGTTTGGACTTTCTGTTGCCTTTTCTCTTTTTTTTTTTTTTGCTTAATTTCTTGCCTGACTTTGTTTTTTTTTTTTTTTTTTTGCCTTCCCCCCTGGTTGCTACCAGGTTACCACTACTGTTGTGATTGATATACAGAGATCCCATTGTCTATAAGGTTGTGAAATCGTCTTGGAAGGAGAGATTCATTGTTTTTTTTTTTTGAATATAATAGCATTGAGTTTTGAAAATAGTTTAGATATATAAGGGCATATATACAGCTGATTGCTGATAACAACATATATAAGAGTTAGATATCTATGTATCTGTCTGATCATTTCTCTCTGGAATTGTTGCCGGGTCATGTTATATTTAAATCAAAAGTCTGAATGATGTTGGCTACTTTTTAATTGGTTAAAGACTATTTAGGTTAATAATTTAAAGAGCCCTAGTGGGGAAGCACTCAATTTGTTAAAGTCTAAAATACAGAGAGATCTTTATGCATAATATCTGCATTAGCAATACTTCAGAGTGTACAGATATATATATATATACACAAACTGCCTGACAGGTCTGGTAGCTTAAGTACTCCAAGTTAGAAGCATTGCAAAGAACTTGTGGTAAATCCAGCAGCCTAAACTACAACTAGAGTATACACAACAAAGGGGTTAAACTAAAAATACAGCACTCTTTATTCTGCTCTAAGTCTCGGAGATAGGCCATAATCACCTGAACTTCACCTAAATTCACTTAGCTCACTAAAGGTACACACACAGGAGATAATTAAGCTTTAGATATCTTTATAAACATACGCTCTGATAAAACAGAGCCATATTTTTTTTTTGCACTTCACTTTTTTTTTTTTTTTTTCTGTTTGTTTGTTTGTTTGTTTTTTGTTTGTTTTTACAATTTTCGATTTTCACAACACTTGTCTGCACTTGCTTCCTCAAAAATTGATAAAATACTCTGATGGATAAATATATAGCAGCTTCTAAAGGGAGCTCTCCAGCTATGCCACCGAGACATAGAGATAAGAAGAATAACCCTAAGAACCCAGAATTAGGCGCAGACACACTGCAAATTGATACTGAGACCCAGCTACCTATAAATAATACAGCCGAGATAGTAGCCCAAATTTCTAGAATGTTTACGTTGCAGTTAGATGCCCTAAAAGTGGAGATTAAGCATGATATCAACTCCTTATCTGCCGAAGTTAGGCAGTTCACTACGAGAATAGAAGAGGTAGAAAATAGGATTTCCTACTTAGAGGATAGAATGATCCAGATAGAGCAGACTAATTCAAGACTGCAGGTTCATTCAGACATGATGCAGAAAAAGGTAGAAGACTTAGAGGACAGGGCACGACGCAATAATATTAGAATCATTGGGGTCCCTGAGAATGCTGATTTTAAAGACTTAGTTTATTTCATTACTAATACATTGCCTAAAGTTCTGAATATGTACTCAGAGTCCCAACCGCTACAAATTGAAAGAATACATAGAATGGGGATAAGCCATAGGAACCCAGAGGGTGTGTCACAACCAAGGCCTATAATTGTTAAGTTTTTAAAATTCACAGATAAAGTTAATATGATGAGGAATTATAGGAAAACATTTCCAGTTATGATAGAACAAAATAAAATTATGTTATTCCAAGATTTCTCCGCAGAGACCTCGGCCAAAAGAAGATTAATGTCACCTTTCTGCTCACAGCTGATTAAAGCCAATTACAACGTTAGACTAGTGTATCCAGCTAAGTTAATTATTTTAACAGAAGGAGAGCCCAAGACCCTTGAAACCCCTCAGGAAGCGAGAGTATTTTGCAGAGAGAAAGGGATTAATTAACTATTTAGGCAGATGACATAGTGCAGAATTTATGCTGCACTCCCTATAGGAATCTACTTTAATAAGGTGCGAATCAACCTTAAGATAAAAATAGGGTTAAGGAGAAATAGAGTAAGGAGACATAGATTCAATATAAGGGGACCTGGAAGGTTCGAATATACTTTCAAATTGAGTTATTATATAAAGAGGGTAATGAAATACACAAGTGGATATCGCCATAGACAAATGTTATTTGTACAGCGGTTGTTGAGGTCTTGTTTTATTATATATAGGGGGTTCTATCCTAACGGTTATATGAAATGTAATGTTGTTGAGTTGCTTGGAGGTTGGGGAGGGGGGGAAGGGAGAGGGGTTCTTTTTTTTTTTTTTTTTTTTTTTTTTTCCCTTCTTTTCCCCTTTCTTTATCCCTCGATGATTTTTTCCAGTAGTTTTCAGGTAAAGTTACTGCATAATAATGAGTACTAACTTAGATTTAAGGAATGAGAATTTAAAAATAGCCTCATGGAATGTGGGCGGAATTTCATCCCCAATAAAACGAAAATCAATTATTAAACTATTAGGAACATATAAACCGCATATAGTGATGTTACAAGAGACACACCTGCCTGAGAAAGAAGCTTTCAAATTAAAAATAAAATGGGTAGGTGAGGTAATATCGTCTGACTACGATAAAAGGAAAAATGGGGTGGTAATGTTAATAAATAAACTATTACCATATAAAATAATTAAAAAAATAATAGATCCGCTAGGCAGATTCCTGATTATCCATATTGAAATTGACAGAAAATTGTTCATCCTGTGCAATGTATATGGTCCGAATAAGGTAGATCGCCAATTTTGGGATACATTAGCAGGGAAATTAATGGTTTATAGAGACCAAGATCTGATCATAGGGGGAGATTTCAATTTGGTCTTCTCGCCTAATTTGGACAGGCTAAGCAGTAAATGTAGGGATAGAAGAGACAGAGAAACACGAATCTTACATACATTTTGCAATAAAACTGGGACAAAAGACATCTGGAGGCTTCAAAACCCAGATAATAGAACTTTTACATGTATTTCCCAAGCACACCAGACGTCTTCAAGGATCGATATGTTCCTAATAACTGATATAATGACGGGTAAGAAAGTAAGGGCAGAAATAGGTGACATAAAGCTAACAGATCACGCTGTAATCCTATTAGACTTAGAATTAAAAACTTTTCAAAAACAAGCTAGTAATGACGTATTTTTTCCCAAATACTTAGCAAAAAATGCTATTTTCCAGAATTGGCTGAAGAGTAGATGGCAAGAGTATGCATTATACAATAGGGCATATGAAGATAAGCCCGAAATATTTTGGGAATGTGGCAAAGCAGTATTAAGAGGGGAGGTAAAGGCATATCTTTGCAAAAGTAAGAAAAAAAAGAAACAACAGGAGGAACAGCTCTCCAATGCAGTTAGGAACAGTTTTAATGCATATATAGCTTACCCAAGGAGAGTGCTCTGGGAGAAATATATAAATTTAAAGACCCAAAGAGACCTACTCATAAAACAAAATATGATTCAGGAAGAAATGCGCATAAAAGCACTGTACGGTGGCTTTAGGGGAAGGTCAGCTAAATATTTAGCCGCTATAACTAAAAGTAGAGCTAAAAATAACATAGGGGCAATCAAACAAGGGCTACACCGAACCACCTCAAATAAAGAGATACAGAAGATTTTTGTAGAATTCTTTAAGAATATATATACAGCAAAGATAACCAATGTAGAGGCTAAAAATAAATTTTGGGAGAGGGTAAAATTACCCAAATTATCACAGGACATAATGGAAAGTATTAATGTTCCAATCTCATTAATCGAAATCGAACAAGGGATAAGGAAGCTTAAAGGCAATAAAGCACCAGGGCCTGACAGACTACCGGTGGAATTTTATCAAATATTAATAGAAGAAATAACTCCGGCCCTATATAATGTATATAATAGCTATTTTCTATATCAGAACCAATGCTCCTCCAGCTTTGCCGCGTCCAACATCTCACTTATCCTTTAAAAAGATAAAGATTCAGAAAATCCAGCATCTTACCGTCCAATTTCATTATTGAACATAGATTATAAATTATTGACTTCTATAATCGCTAATCGACTAAAACCCTACTTATCAGATATCATTCATGACAATCAAACGGGTTTTATGCCTGGGAGAAATCCAGTTAAAAATATCCGAAAAACAATGCTGATAATAGAATATATTCAAAATAAAATCAGGAAGGATACAGGGGGTGAGATGTTGGACGCGGCAATCTTAGCTGTCGATGCTGAGAAAGCATTTGACTACATTAGTTGGGACCATTTATTTACAACTCTAGATAAATTCGGATTCAAAGATAATATTATAAACGTAATAAAAATTTTATATAATAATCCGATGTCAGCGGTAGTAGTTAATGGATTAACATCTGAAAAGTTCAGGTTACAAAGAGGGACGCGTCAGGGTTGCCCCTTATCCCCCCTGCTATTCAATTTATCGATTGAACCTTTTGCAATTCGTTTAAGAGAGTGTTTGCCAGGAATTATCATGGGTGATCAAAAAATGGTGCTCTCGCTCTATGCAGACGACCTATTAGTTTACCTAAGTAATATTGAAAAAACTTTACCATTATTATTAGAAGAAACGCAGTTATTTAGCGAGATATCAGGCTATATGATTAATTATGGGAAATCAGAACTGTTATGGTTAAAGAAGCCCCCGAAGTTGAAAGGGCTGCTACCTTTTAAAGAAAAAAAGCAGATTAAGTATTTAGGTATTATGCTCTCTAACTGTATGTCAGAGTGCTATGAATTAAACTACCCTAGGGTATTTAGGGAATGTCAAAAGAAATTACTAACATGGTCCAATCTTCCTATTTCTATAACAGCTAGAATAATGTTAATCAAAACTGTTATATTCCCTAAAATTCTTTATCTATGCCAGAATATCCCTATATTACTGTATAAAAAGGATATTAGAAAGTTTAATAAATACTGTACACTATTTATATGGGCTGGGAAAAGGGCAAGGATCGGATTAGATAAATTACAACTTAATAAACTAGTGGCAGGGCTGGATTTCCCGAATTTAGAGATATACAATTTGGTTACCACATGCAAATACGCAATGGACTGGTTAACGTCCCAAGAATATGGGATAATCGGCAATATAGAAAATTATTTGGTTGAACCATTTAGGCTGGGAACACTTTTACACTGTCCTATAAATAGAATACCCAAGAAAATTGCAAAAATGACAATTTTCACTAATACTATAAAGGCGTGGCAACAGGTTTGTCTCAGAGTACAGGTTAATCCATACTGTACAAACTTTCTTAACATTTGTGGCAATCCAGAATTCCAGCCGGGTCTGTCACAAATAGTATTCCATCGATGGAAAAGGAAAGGTTTAATGTTTGTTAGACAATTACTGTCGGAAGACCTGTCAGTCAACTCATTTATAAATTTAGCTAGAACTTATGATCTGCCGAAGAGAGATTTCTTTGCTTTTTTACAAATACGCCACTTCATTAATAGCTTACAAATTAAATATAACCCCAATTGGTCTCTGGGGGTTTTAGATAACGTCATTAAGTTATATGAAAATGGCAAGACATCAATTGCAATAACTTACAATGTAATTAACGCATTTAACAATGAAGTGCATTTACGGGTGATAAAGGATAAATGGCATAGAGAGTTTCCTATATGTTTTTTTCCTAGTGAAATATTCAGATAGAGTTAAAGAGAATGACTTAATTAACACTATAATCTTTATAACTAGAAATTTAATTCTGAAAGACTGGAAAGGGGCGAAGGCCCCCAAATTGATGGCATGCAAAAATGGAGTAGTTAAACAATGTATGTTAGAACAATATGACTCACGAGAGCCAGCTAGTCCGCTAGAAGAATTCTTTTTTAAGAAATGGAAAAAGTTAATCCTCTCGTTACCTTTGAATATACAAATCCAACTGACAGCCCCTTTTAGGAATACAGAATATGTGATGATTAACATTATAGCCGGATTATTCCCGCAAAGCTGGGGTGGATGGTAGAAGAGTCAGAGAGAGAGAGAGGAAGGAAGTGGAGAGGGTTTTTTTTTTTTTTTTTTTCTCTCTCTTCCCCTCCCCCCCCCTATTATCATGATCATGATAACCTATAACTGATATATATGGATTTGTTTGTTTTATCTTCCTTTCTGCATATGTTAAATATAGGAAGAAGGTTATGTTTAAGATACTAGATGATAAGATTACTGGTTCCGATATTAGGGAAAATATGTTAACCGTAGTTATAAGAGTTTAATTTTGTATTATCAAGTCTGTAACTATAGATGGTACTATAAAAGGATCATTTGTAAACATGAATAATGAAGAATGTACTTTCATTTTTGTAACTTTGAGAATTGGCATTAATAAAGCTTTTGAAAAATCAAAAAAAAAAAAAAACTACCTACAATTACCTACAATTAACCTAACACTACACTATCAATAAATTAATTAAATACAATTCCTACAAATAAATACAATTAAATAAACTAGCTAAAGTACAAAAAATAAAAAAGAACTAAGTTACAAAAAATAAAAAAATATTTACAAACATAAGAAAAATATTACAACAATTTTAAACTAATTACACCTACTCTAAGCCCCCTAATAAAATAACAAAGCCCCCCAAAATAAAAAAATGCCCTACCCTATTCTAAATTACTAAAGTTCAAAGCTCTTTTACCTTACCAGCCCTGAACAGGGCCCTTTGCGGGGCATGCCCCAAGAAGTTCAGCTCTTTTGCCTGTAAAAAAAAACATACAATACCCAAGCCCCCCAACATTACAACCCACCACCCACATACCCCTAATCTAACCCAAACCCCCTTAAATAAACCTAACACTAAGCCCCTGAAGATCTTCCTACCTTGTCTTCACCTCACTGGGTTCACCGATCTGTCCAGAAGAGCTCCTCCGATGTCCTGATCCAAGCCCAAGCGGGGGGCTGAAGAGGTCCATGATCCGGCTGAAGTCTTCATCCAAGCGGGAGCTGAAGAGGTCCATGATCCGGCTGAAGTCTTCATCCAAGCGGGGCAAGAAGAGGTCCTCCATCCGGAGCAGAGTGGCAGCATCCTGAAGACCTCCGACACGGAACATCCATCCTGGCTGACGACTGAACGACGAATGACAGTTCCTTTAAATGACGTCATCCAAGATGGCGTCCCTCGAATTCCGATTGGCTGATAGGATTCTATCAGCCAATCGGAATTAAGGTAGGAATATTCTGATTGGCTGATGGAATCAGCCAATCAGAATCAAGTTCAATCCGATTGGCTGATCCAATCAGCCAATCAGATTAAGCTCGCATTCTATTGGCTGTTCCGATCAGCCAATAGAATGCGAGCTCAATCTGATTGGCTGATCGGATCAGCCAATCGGATTGAACTTGATTCTGATTGGCTGATGGAATCAGCCAATCAGAATATTCCTACCTTAATTCCGATTGGCTGATAGAATCCTATCAGCCAATCGGAATTCGAGGGACGCCATCTTGGATGATGTCATTTAAAGGAACCGTCATTCGTCGTTCAGTCGTCGGCCAGGATGGATGTTCTGAGTCGGAGGTCTTCAGGATGCTGCCGCTCCGCTCCGGATGGATGCCGCTTGGATGAAGACTTCAATCGGATGGAGGACCTCTTCTTGCCCCGCTTGGATGAAGACTTCAGCCGGATCATGGACCTCTTCAGCTCCCGCTTGGATGAAGACTTCAGCCGGATCATGGACCTCTTCAGCCCCCCGCTTCGGCTTGGATCAGGACATCGGAGGAGCTCTTCTGGACAGATCGGTGAACCCGGTGAGGTGAAGACAAGGTAGGAAGATCTTCAGGGGCTTAGTGTTAGGTTTATTTAAGGGGGGTTTGGGTTAGATTAGGGGTATGTGGGTGGTGGGTTGTAATGTTGGGGGGCTTGGGTATTGTATGTTTTTTTTTACAGGCAAAAGAGCTGAACTTCTTGGGGCATGCCCCGCAAAGGGTCCTGTTCAGGGCTGGTAAGGTAAAAGAGCTTTGAACTTTAGTAATTTAGAATAGGGTAGGGCATTTTTTTATTTTGGGGGGCTTTGTTATTTTATTAGGGGGCTTAGAGTAGGTGTAATTAGTTTAAAATTGTTGTAATATTTTTCTTATGTTTGTAAATATTTTTTTATTTTTTGTAACTTAGTTCTTTTTTATTTTTTGTACTTTAGCTAGTTTATTTAATTAATATAAAAAGAAATTCCTGAGGAGGAAAAAACTTTAGAGGATGCGCTTGGAACACAGGTTATCAAAGTAGGACCTAACACTTTATGATTGGGTTTGTACCCGTATGCATAAATAAAAAAATTATTGTTATAAACAGCACAGTGTTTGGTATGTGTGAAAAATTAATAATAATGACGAAAATAAATTGTGTGTAAAACAAGTGCTCAGGACAATTTGTGTATAATATTAGTGATACATTGAAATAATCAGATATCACAGATAAACAATGATATTTGTGGCGATGAGTAAAATATATAAAAAAAGTACTTATCAATGTCCCAAAAATTGCTGTGATGTAAAAAATAAGTGTCCAATCCTAATATGTGAACGGTGATGTGTTCAGGTGTTTGGCGTGCTCCTCTTGTGTCCCGCGGTGCGATGGGTCAGGGTGTCTAGAATGGAAGATAAACAAGGGGCGCCAACATAGTGTGAATCGTTCAAACAACAAATATAAAAGTGATGTGCAAAAACCTACTCACAAGGAAAGTGGCACCTTAAATGAATAAGGTGCGATAAAGCAGGCTGACATTCAAATTCCAGCAGTCAGTACGCTGGAGGTCTCACCCAGAGGACCTGTGGAATCCAGATAGGCGTCTAGAAAGTAGCACCCACGTTTTTTAGGGCCAATGGCCGGACCAGGTGAGCTGCAAGCTGATAGGTGTTCTCCTGCTGCACTCACGCCACCGAGACTTTTCTCCAAAACTGACAGTGTCAGTGTATGAAAGGTTCCGTGGTAAAAGTCCTGTTTCAAAAACAAGTGGATCGTGGAAAGAAGCAAAAATACCGGGTCGTGGTATAAAATGACTCTAATTTTTAAAACCAAACTAAAAGGAATTTTCTTATAAATATAAAACTAAAAAAAAAAAAAAAATGTTCGTGACAAATGCTTACTATAAATAAGTGACATATAAAAATTGTAAAAAATATATGTGTATATATATATTTTATTTTATGGCTCCACTGGACTCGAACTTGGGACCTTCTGTATGTTAAGCGAGCATGAAATTGATAAGGCTATCTTGAAGGCCTATTTTCATGTTATATATTGGAGCAGAAATATGTTAGGAATTATGTTATTAATAATATGTGTATATATATTTGGGACTCCACTGGACTCGAACTTGGGACCTTCTGTATGTTAGGCGAACAAGAAATTGGTAAAGCTATCTTGAAAGTTTATGCTATATATTGGGGCAGAAATATATTAGGGAATTATGTTATTAATTGTTTCCAATCATATACAACAACCAAATAGACTAAAAAGTGTATCCAGAATGTATATAAACAATTGTAGGTGTATGTATTGATGAATAATCAAACATTCAAAAAGATGAAATGTGCAAAATAGTGTATCGTAAAAAATAATATAAATCAGGTATGTAAAATATAATATAATATGAAACTATATAGGTGCTTGGACTATTAGGTTTAGAACCAGATAGACAAGTGCATACATATACACAACTATGTGGACATGCTCGTCATGGGCATATACACATAAATATAAGTGTATGGAAACATAACATATTCTATATGTGTCTAAATTGCATTAATGCAATATATTATTGAAGACTGACAAAGAAGAGAAAAAGAAATAAGAGAGATATAATGTAGTGGTATCAACATATGGTAGTGTTTGTTATTGTATATCAAAAAATATAAGAAAATATGATGTACTAGACCCTAAAAGCTAAATCTCATGTTAGATATAAATGTAACCTGTATAAAAGTGATAATTTATGTGAAGGCTGCCAAATCTACATTGGCATTTAAGCCTAATGGATACAAGGTTTTGAGTTTGTGTATCCAATATGTTTCTAATTGCCTGAGTTTAATCAGACGATCATAATCTGTGGAAGGTGGTACATGATCAATAGGGATAATTTTATAGATATCTGGACTCCCGTCGTGTATCGTTTCACAATGGTTGGGGACACTATGGTTGGTTTTAGTTTTTTTACAATTTTTACAATTTCGATGATGTTCACCCCAACGGGTACGGAGATTTCTAATAGTGCGCCCTACATACTGGACGCCACAAATACAATTAAGGAGATACACTATATATTTAGATTCGCAATTGAGACGATGTGTGATTTGATAAGTTAAACCAGTAATATTGGATTTAAAAGATTTTTGTGAAATTGTAAATTTGTGTGAGGTTGCAACATGTGCAAATTTACAATTTCACAAAAATCTTTTAAATCCAATAAATAAATAAATAAATAAAGTTCGAGTCCAGTGGAGCCATAAAATAAAATATATATATATACACATATATTTTTTACAATTTTTATATGTCACTTATTTATAGTAAGCATTTGTCACGAACATTTTTTTTTTTTTTTAGTTTTATATTTATAAGAAAATTCCTTTTAGTTTGGTTTTAAAAATTAGAGTCATTTATTAAAAAGACCAAATAAGATTATCTTCTAGACATTGTGAGACATGTAGATCAATTTATATATCTTGTATCAATACTAATCCTTTTTGCAAGAAATTCAAACAAGACATAAAGGTAGCCTTTTGATTTTTCCATTGCCTAGCACACATTAGGTCCTGGGTTCGAATCCAACCAGGAGATGAGATATACATATACACACATGTTAATATATGTCCAGTTTACTATGAGATATTTTATTTTTTTCCAGATATATTTGGTAATTGCGAATAGGATTTTTTATATACTTTTTATTTAAGTGTTATCTGTGTGGTCACAATTGTTCAAACCAATTTATACAATGTATCAAAAGTTAAATGTTTTTGCAATTGCAACATTGTTAATAGAGTTGACCTTTTGTTTCAATTCCGGGTCACTGTGGGTTTAAATAGATCTCTATTGTTAACTATGATTATGCCTGATGAAACGGTCTGGAATAGACTGAGAAACGCGTTGCAAAATAAATACTGTTTGTTTTATACCACGACCCGGTATTTTTGCTTCTTTCCACGATCCACTTGTTTTTGAAACAGGACTTTTACCACGGAACCTTTCATACACTGACACTGTCAGTTTTGGAGAAAAGTCTCGGTGGCGTGAGTGCAGCAGGAGAACACCTATCAGCTTGCAGCTCACCTGGTCCGGCCATTGGCCCTAAAAAACGTGGGTGCTACTTTCTAGACGCCTATCTGGATTCCACAGGTCCTCTGGGTGAGACCTCCAGCGTACTGACTGCTGGAATTTGAATATCAGTCTGCTTTATCGCACCTTATTCATTTAAGGTGCCACTTTCCTTGTGAGTAGGTTTTTGCACATCACTTTTATATTTGTTGTTTGAACGATTCACACTATGTTGGCGCCCCTTGTTTATCTTCCATTCTAGTTTATTTAATTGTATTTATTTGTAGGAATTGTATTTAATTAATTTATCGATAGTGTAGTGTTAGGTTAATTGTAGGTAATTGTAGGTATTTTATTTAATTAATTTATTGATAGTGTAGTGTTAGGTTTAATTGTAACTTAGGTTAGGATTTATTTTACAGGTAATTTTGTAATTATTTTAACTATTTTAGCTATTAAATAGTTCTTAACTATTTAATAGCTATTGTACCTGGTTAAAATAAATACAAAGTTACCTGTAAAATAAATATTAATCCTAAAATAGCTATAATATAATTATAATTTATATTGTAGCTATATTAGGGTTTATTTTACAGGTAAGTATTTAGCTTTAAATAGCAATAATTTATTTAATAAGAGTTAATTAATTTCGTTAGATTTAAATTATATTTAAGTTAGGGGGGTGTTAGTGTTAGGGTTAGACTTAGCTTTAGGGGTTAATACATTTATTAGAATAGCGGTGATCTCCAGTCGGCAGATTAGGGGTTAATGTTTGAAGTTAGGTGTCGGCGATGTTAGGGAGGGCAGATTAGGGGTTAATACTATTTATTATAAGGTTAGTGAGGCGGATTAGGGGTTAATAACTTTATTATAGTAGCGCTCAGGTCCGCTCGGCAGATTAGGGGTTAATAAGTGTAGGCAGGTGGAGGCGATGTTGTGGGGGGCAGATTAGGGGTTAATAAATATAATATAGGGGTCGGCGATGTTAGGGCAGCAGATTAGGGGTACATAGGGATAATGTAAGTAGCGGCGGTTTACGGAGCGGCAGATTAGGGGTTAATAATAATATGCAGGGGTCAGCGATAGCGGGGGCGGCAGAATAGGGGTTAATAAGTGTAAGGTTAGGGGTGTTTAGACTCGGGGTA